>NC_056741.1:1842537040-1842659540 GCF_019279795.1 Protopterus annectens
GAACACAGTGAGTTGGCTGTGACATATGCAAATTTGACCATCGGGTGAATGCTCAAGGTGTAAACTATAGAAAGACAGATCATCATCATCATTACACTCTTTTTCCCACTTTCTGCATGGGGTTCGGGTGTTATGGCAACTGTCATCATTTCTCTCTATTCAATGCCACTTCTCTACCTTCTTCAACACTCATTCCTGACTGTCACATGTCTTCCCTCACACAGTCCATTCACCTCTTTACAGGATGCCCTCATTTTCTCTTGCCTTCTTTTTTTAAGTACCTTTATTTAATTATCATTTGTGACATAGGCAAATTTACATTTTTGTAAAAGTAATCAAACTGTATTCATAAGTTCATGTTTGCAAAAATTATACTTCACATATATTGCTATATATTATATAACCTAAACAACATTACATAAATTATTCAATTCCTGGACTTTTTTAAAACAAGAAATGTCTTATTAAATCATCACTTATGACATAGGCAATCATACATTTATATAAATGAAAACAAACCACACCAACACAATCCTATTTGCATTTTACATTACAGACCATAATGACACACTCCTAGTTGCAATAATTATACATAACTTATAATCTACCCAATCATTTTAGTCAGACATTGCCTAACTTATTTAAGTCCTGTCTTCTTTTAAACCTCATTCCTCCCCTGTATGAATTGTTCCCACAATTCCCATTTTTCCTATGTAGTTTACTTGTACCCTTTTCTAAAGATCTTAATTCCAGTTGTTTTAGCTCTGTTCCTATATTCACTACTTCTAGTATAGTTGGTTTAGATTTTGATTTCCAATTTCTAGTAACTGTTTTTTTTTTGGCAGCCACCATAATTAGACACAGCAAGGCCTTACCATGTCTAGGCAATTCCAATTCTGTATAATAGCTCAGAAATCCCTTGTCACATCAATCTGCCCACCCAGTATATGCAACAGTACATCCCGTAGGGAATCCTTAAAGTCCACCAACTCACCACACTCCCAGAAAATATGTAACAATTATCTCTTTTTCCCTCCAACATTTGCTGTCTACCTGAGGAAAAATTCTCTGGAGTCTACTTGGGGTATAAAAATATCTATGTAAACATTTCCAAGCAAAAATCCTAAATTTTCTAGATTTTGTTGCATATTTCGGAGACATAGATATATCCTCCCATTTTTTGTGAATTGCTTATCCAATCTCTCTTCCCAATCCTTTCTAACCTCCTCTGATTGATTCTTATAGTTATCGTGCAATATTGTATATGGTCTACTAATTATTCCTTCTTTTTAATGGCAGCTTCTGTTCTAGATTCTATTAAAAACTCCATCAGTGCTGGTCTTTCATTTTGGACCTCCCTATTTCTTTCTCTTTGCCTATACTCTGATATCAATCCTTGATAGGGAAGGCAATCTCTAACCTGCAGTCTAAATAAATTATTGGCGTCTTCCCATTCTATCATCTTTCTCTCTCTAGTTATTTGCTCCCAATACCTTGTTTCCTTTGCCAGTTTTCTCAAATAAATTCCAGACCCCCTCTTGCCTATTGTCTATATCCCTAATTACCGTCATCCCTTTTGGCAGAATCTCCTTTCCCTATTCCCATGTTGGCTTAGTTCTTAGAATACTTTCTGCTACTTTATAGATATAATATTCAGTATTATTATTGTTATTTTCCTTAAAAGCCTGCATCCAAAATCCCAATCTTTCCTTGTTTCTTGAGCTTTCCCTGTTTCATCATCATCCCTTTCCACTTTGAATTAGAGTTTTCTGCTTGTGCTATGTATAGGAGCCTTAACAGTGTAGTGCTAAAATACCCCCTTCAAATTTGGTAAGCCCAATCCACTGTGTTCTACTGGAAGAATCAGCTTAAGTCACTTTACTCTTGCCATCTTCCCCTCCCAGATAAAGTCCTTCAGCTCTTTATTAATTGCAATCCACAACTTCTCCTCTGGTTGATAAACATATACCTGACCTGTGCATAAGACTAATGGGATTAAAAACATTTTAACCACGTGTGTCTTACTATCTAAAGCCATACAATAAAGCTTCCATTTTCTCAGTTTTTGTATTATCTTTTGTTTAGCCTCTTCCCACATATCCTTAGCTGCCACACCAGAATCATTTTTAATCCATACTCCTAAATACTTCATTTTATCATGTCCCCATAAATATGAATATTGCTGAATCAATTCACATGGGGGTACATAATTTACTGGTATTGCCTTTTTTAGCTTCATTAATGTTGTATCCAAAAAGACTTGAAACTGTCTCAAAATGTTCCACAACACTGTAACATCTCTTTATGGTTTTGTTAGGTATAAAATATCATCCGCAAATAGAGTCAGCTTTTCTTGACTACCATACCAATTATATCCTTAAATTTCTGAATTCCTTACTTTCTTTGCCAATGGTTCTAAGTATAATACAAATAACAAAGGGAAAAGAGGACACCCCTGCCTGGTTCATCTGCTCAAGCAGAAATTATCAGAGAGGACCCCACCCACTTTAATTCTCACCTCCGATTCCTCATATATCCTCCTAATCAACCTTATAATTTTTTTTCAGGAAATACAAATACTTCCATTGCCCTGTCCATAAAATCCCAGCTTACTCTGTCAAATGCTTTCTCTGCATTAAGACCTACCAGCAACAATGGTATTTTCTTACATTCTGCTTCCCTCTTGAACATCAGTGTTCTGTTAATGGTGTCAAATGTTTGCCTCTTCTCCACAAAATCACATTGAAACATATCTATCAATTTTGGGATTATGTCTGCCATTTTCTAGCCATTATAGACATGAACACTTTATAATCATGGTTTAGTGTTGAAATGGGCCTATATGAAGCTGGATCTGATGGATCTTTAACCTTTTTAGGTATTGCAGCTATCATTGCTTTCTTCCAGGATGTTGGTACTTCTCCTCCTCTTAAAATACTGTTAAACAAAACCTTCCAGATCTTTAACAGTTTTTTCCCTCCTACCTTCCAAACTTCCACAGGAATACCATCTATTCCTGGGGTCTTTTCTCTAGATTGGTTATATATCACATTTTTTTATCACATCTCCTATCCTAACTGTTGGTAATTGAGCCTCGTCTACTGCTAAACTTGGCAATTCTTCCATAAACATTTCCATTTGTATCTTTTCTTTATTTCCATATGTGATGCCCCTGCACTGGCCCAGTAATCAAGAAGCCTCAATCCTCACTACTAACACCAGTGATGGATGTGCACATTGGGAGGATGACAAGTACACACAGAGTAAAGAACAATTTCCCTTAAGAGCACACAGAGATCACAGTCAGTCTGGGGGTGGTTTCTCCATCTCTCTCCATATCCCCAATAAGACTCCTCACTGGCACAGCTATATGGTATAGATCTCAGCCAAGTGGTCAAGCCAAAACCTCCAGCACCCTCTCTGTCCAACCAGTGCTTTGTGTCCGTGCCCAAGTAGCTGACACACACACACTTTGAGATTTGATTTATATACAAACACACAGATACTCCTGCGGAAGGCTGGCACAGGTTCACTAGCTATGCCTCCTTCTGCCCAGACTATACGGAAGTACAACCTGCTACTAACCACTACTTATCAGCTACCATAAGGCCCTTACAAAGGGTAACCAATTCTACTGTGCAATGTTACTATTATCCAAATGGTAAGTGTATCCAAGACTTGAAGGCTATTTAGGAGTGGCCTATACAGTGTCTCCAAATACATATGCAAGTAAGCTAACAGCTTAAATATCTCTAAACAAAACCAGCCACAATTAAAAGGTTTACATGTATTTAATAATAAATAATAAAAACACAAGACAATACTCATTAACTCAATACAGTAACGACAGAGTTCAGAATCACAGGAAATACTTTAAAACAACATTGCAGGGCAGTCTCACATAACTACAGAAAACATCTGGACTGATCTTACTATTTCCCTATATATCTCTAAGAGGGATACTATGATCTTAGTCTTACTTACAGAGCAAGCAAATACAGATGAAAAGTGCTGAATGGATGTGTACAGGTCCAAGACAAGATACAAAATGCACAGAATTTCTTTCTGAGATAGTTCTTAAATTACTAAAAAATATTTCTGCTGGGTCATCTCAGATTACATTATTCTTGTCACCTCTGCCTTAGTTTCCAGGCCAACAGAAGCTTAAAACATAACACCTCAGTGTCAAGAATACTTACTTCTTAGAGGCTGACACTTATCCCTTAGAAACTTGCCTGAAACTGAGAATCATAAAACTTAAATATTTTTACTTTGAAAACTATAATTATCTCTGTCTCAAACAATAGAAAGAATTTCCAGCTACAGACATTCTGTCTTCCAGTTCTGGTAAACACACTCATAAAACTTTTTACTTATTTTCTCAGAGTTTGCAAGTTAACTCTGTATGTCCCAACTTCTGCTATGAAAACATACATTTGCACAGGCATAGAGTCCATATACATTTCAGCTCTTCTCCAGCAGAGACTTTTGAAGCTCAGCACATACCATGTAGTTTAATCATAACATAAAGTTATCTTACATTTGTAGGCAAGTCTATGGATCATATTAATATTTACAATGCCACAGAATTATTTACAACATTCTAGCTAGCTGGGCTGGCAGCCTTCACACCATATTTCCCTGATTTATACAGACTTTCAAAGAATTTCTGAAATATTTCTAATACCACTACAGGATCTGTTCTTATGTTCCTTGTTATAGGCTCCCTAAGCTTGGCAACAGCCCTTGCTACCTTCTGTTGCCTGAGTCATTGTGCTAAATGTTTTTGTGCTCTAGGGTTATTACCAAAAAACAGTTGCTTAATAACAATCTTTCTTAACTTGTGTATATTATCGAGGTAATCCCTTATTTTCTGCATAGCATTCTGCAGTTGATCCTCTACTTGTTCTGTGAGACTCCCCCTTTTCTGCGGTACTTTAACATTTGTCAGTCCGAATTCTTGTTACTTCTTAACCATAGCTCTCTTTCTTTTATTTCCATCCTATTTTTAAACTCCACCTTAATTTTATCCTACTCCCTAGCTATATTTTCAGAAGTAATTTCTATATTCTCGAATACCTCCTGAATAATTTCTATTACTCACTCCTTAAATTTCTGTCTTTTAGGTGGGAAAGCGCTAATGTCACTTTTTTATTTCATTACCCTGTGTTTTTATTTTAGTTATTATTGGCACATGATAAATAAAAGGCAGCTGTTGCAAGACAAAAGCGACACTTGGTAGGTGGTAAATCCTTTATAAGCAGAAAACTCCAAATCCAGACTAATACAGACAATATTCATCCAAGATAAACAATGCAAGCAAACACAGCGGTATTAAGCACTTTCGTCTTTTAGATGACTTCCTCAGAATACAAAATACTGAAATTAGCACCTGTTTAAATACATTGCTTACCCAATCACAAATAAACTGACATCAATTCCCCCATTAACAAGGCTGCAAATACTTAATGCAAGCCAAATATAAAACAATAATACATATAAAAAGTTTAAAACATCCCAAAACAATATGTATAACTAAATAAAAACATAGATTTTAATTTCAACAGAGAAGATAAAGAAATTCTATCATTTAACCCAGGAGCATGATAAGCATCAAGCCTAATTTGCCATTTGAGTTCTACAAATTCCAAATACTCATTCAAGGGTCCCCCACAAGGTCCCAGATCTACCTGTTCCAAAATAAAGAACAGGAAGGAATGGGTAGGTTCACTCAGCAAATGTTTATATAATGCATTCTTTTAATTTTTGTTTCTGATATCATATAAATGTTGATAAATCCTTAACCTTAGGGCATTCTTAGTTCTACCTACATAGAAACTTGCACAGAATCTACACAAGGCCAAATACACAACCCATTTAGTGTAACAGTACATCCTTTTTGAAATGGAAATATATCCAAAGTTTTTGAGCTTGATTTTTTCTATGTCCATAACATAAGGGCATTGGGCACACCTCCCACACTTAAAGGTACCACCATTGTGGATGTCAAATTTTTGCCTTTCAAACAGTCCTTTAAGGGAAGTGTCTCTTTTGTAAACCACTTGCGGTTCAATACCAAATTTCCCTGATAATTCAGGGTCAACATCAAATATTTTCCAATATTTGGAAATAATGTTTTTAATGTCATAAAAATTGGATGTGTAAGTAAGAGTAAGCACCCGTCCAAAATTTAAAGGTTTACAGTCATTATGACTTTTAGTGGACACCTGTCCTAGTAGTGCAAGAAAATGACCATTCATCCTTTTAGTCTTAACTTCATTAAAAATATCTATGACAAAGGTTTCAGGGTACCCCCTCTTACAAAACATGTTTTTTAATATTTCACATTCACTAAGAAAATCCGCAAAGTCAGACACTATTCTGGCCAGTCTTACATATTGGCCCTTAACTCGGGCTTTTTTCTGGTGCAATGGGTGTGCGCTTGTATAATGCAATAGTGAACTTGAATAGGTAGGTTTCCTATATAGTTGTGAAACAAAACAATTATGTTCAAAGTCTTTCTTGATGGTAACAGCTAAGTAATTAATCAGTTCTACATTGCTATTTATAGTAAACTTAAGAAAACTTGTAGTTCCATTAATATAGGTGAAGAACCTCTTCAAATCGTCCTCACTATCTTTCCAGAACAGGACTATATCATCTAGGTATCACCCATACAATACCCATGAAGTCCTAAATTCCGAGTTGGTAACAAACAGGTCCTCCCATTTTGCCAAGACAATGCTGGCAAACACTGGAGCACAGCACGCACCCATTGCAACATCCTGTTTTTGCTTAAAAAGATGCCCTTCAAAGGTCACAAAATTATTCTCTAATATTATTTCCATACATGTTCGTAAAGTCAGAATGGTGTTATGATTAAGTGTTGAATTTGTACATAAATGGTCATAAAACCATTCAAGGGCAATTTGATGTGGAATAACTGAAAAGAGATCACAAACATCAATAGTGACTAATATGTTACTATCAAAAAACATGTCCTGTTTAACTTTAGTAAGAAAGTCCCATGAGTCCCTAATCACAAGACTACGTGAATCTAGAATGTTTTTGGTCATATTGTCAATGAACTTAGCAATACTATAAGTTTTTGAGGCTTTTGCATCCACAATTGGTCTTAATGGTGGGTTTTCTAAGGATTTATAAATTTTTGGTATACCAAACATTGTGGGTATTTTAGGATGGCTTATAAGCATATAATTATGGGTTTCTAAGGTAATTTGCCCATTTAATAACAGCTGTTCCAATTCCAGGTCAATATTATGATATGCTATATTAATCTCATTTCGTGAGACCTCAAGATAGACATCACTATACAAATGTTCCATCATCCTGCTGTTATACTCAACCACATTCATAATTACCATGCCCCTGCCTTTATCAGGTTTCATTATTCTTATGTCACGATGCTCTAAAATTTCACTTAGTAGTTTTCTCTCATCACAGTCCAAGTTAGCTTGACCAGGTTTTTTATACTTGTTCACTAATAAGTTCCTGATATCAGCTTCACATAGATTGTTAAGAATAATGAAACCTGATAAAGGCGGGGGCATGGTAATTATGAATGTGGTTGACTATAACAGCAGGATGATGGGACTTTTGTATAGTGATGTCTATCTTGAGGTCTCACGAAATTAGATTAATATAGCATATCATAATATTGACCTGGAATTGGAACAGCTGTTATTAAATGGGCAAATTACTTTAGAAACCCATAATTATATCCTTATAAGCCATCCTAAAATACCCACAATTTTTGGTATACCAAAAATTCATAAATCCTTAGAAAACCCACCATTAAGACCAATTGTGGATGCAAAAGCCTCAAAAACATATAGTATTGCTAAGTTCATTGACAATATGACGAAAAACATTCTAGATTCACGTAGTCTTGTGATTAGGGACTCATGGGACTTTCTTACTAAAGTTAAACAGGACATGTTTTTTGATAGTAATATTAGTCACTATTGATGTTTGTGATCTCTTTTCGGTTATTCCACATCAAATTGGCCTTGAATGGTTTTATGACTATTTATGTACCAATTCAACACTTAATCATAACACCATTCTGACTTTATGAACATGTATGGAAATAATATTAGAGAATAATTTTGTGACCTTTGAAGGGCATCTTTTTAAGCAAAAACAGGATGTTGCAATGGGTGCGTGCTGTGCTCCAGTGTTTGCCAACATTGTCTTGGTACAATGGGAGGACCTGTTTGTTACCAACTCGGAATTTAGGACTTCATGGGTATTGTATGGGTGATACCTAGATGATATAGTCCTGTTCTGGAAAGATAGTGAGGACGACCTGAAGAGGTTCTTTACCTATATTAATGGAACTACAAGTTTTCTTAAGTTTACTATGAATAGCAATGTAGAACTGATTAATTACTTAGATGTTACCACCAAGAAAGACTTTGAACATAATTGTTTTGTTTCACAACTATATAGGAAACCTACGTATTCAAATTCACTATTGCATTATATAAGCGCAAACCCATTGCACCAGAAAAAAAGCCCTAGTTAAGGGCCAATATGTAAGACTGGCCAGAATGGTGTCTGACTTTGCGGATGTTCTTAGTGAATGTGAAATATTAAAAAACATGTTTTGTAAGAGGGGGTACCCTGAAACCTTTGTCATAGATATTTTTAATGAAGTTAAGACTAAAAGAATGAATGGTCATTTTCTTGCGCTACTAGGGCAGGTGTCCACTAAAAGTCATAATGACTGTAAACCTTTAAATTTTGGACGGGTGCTTACTCTTACTTACACATCCAATTTTATGACATTAAAAACATTATTTCCAAATATTGGAAAATATTTGATGTTGACCCTGAATTATCATGGAAATTTGGTATTGAACCGCAAGTGGTTTACAAAAGAGACACTTCCCTTAAAGGACTGTTTGAAAGGCAAAAATTTGACATCCACAATGGTGGTACCTTTAAGTGTGGGAGGTGTGCCCAATGCCCTTATGTTATGGACAGAGAAAAAAATCAAGCTCAAAAACTTTGGATATATTTCCAGTTCAAAAAGGATGTACTGTTACACTAAAGGGGTTGTGTATTTGGCCTTGTGTAGATTCTGTGCAAGTTTCTATGTAGGTAAAACTAATAATGCCCTAAGGTTAAGGGTTTATCAACATTTATATGATATCAGAAACAAAAATTAAAAGAATGCATTATATAAACATTTAGTGAGTGAACCTACCCATTCCTTTCTGCTGTTCTTTATTTTGGAACAGGTAGATCTGGGATGTTGTGGGGGACCCTTGAATGAGCATTTGGAATTTGTAGAACTCAAATGGCAAATTAGGCTTGATGCTTATCATGCTCCTGGGTTAAATGATAGAATTTCTTTATCTTCTCTGTTGAAATTAAAATCTATGTTTTTATTTAGTTATACATATTGTTTAGGGATATTTTAAACTTTTTATATGTATTATTGTTTTATATTTGGCTTGCATTAAGTATTTGCAGCCTTGTTAATGGGGGAAATGTCAGTTTATTTGTGATTGGGTAAGAAATGTATTTAAACAGGTGCTAATTTCAGTATTTTGTATTCTGAGGAAGTCATCTACCAGACAAAAGCACTTAATACTGCTGTGTTTGCTTGCATTGTTTATCTTGGATGAATATTGTCTGTATTTTTCTGGATTTGGAGTTTTCTGCTTATAAAGGATTTACCACCTACCAAGAGTCGCTTTTGTCTTGCAACAGCTGCCTTTTATTTTTCATTGGTTGTAAGACTCTACCTGTTTTCCTTATTATTGGCGCATGATCTGAAATAGTTATTGGGTGCTCATCAAGATCTCCAATTAAATTCACATATTCCTGTGAAATGTAAATTCTGTCTAGCCTAGACAGTTTTTATATCTTGGGAAATAATATGTAAATTAATTCTGAACTCCTATTACTGAATTCACATCTTCCACGCCAAATATTTTCATAAATTTCTTCAAAAATCTACCCTCCTTTGTTATATTTTCCTTTCTGTGCCCCCAGACACATCTTCACTGCTACAAATCAAATTCCCTTTCCCACAATAAGTAATATTCCTTTCTGAAAACTGATTATTTCTCCCAGAATTTTCTTAATCTCCATTATAGCAGTTTTACGTGGACTATAAATACAAACAATTGTAATCCTCCACCCTTGCCAGTAGCCCCTTACCACTACAAATCTGCTATTATCTTTTTTATCCTCTTCTATCTCTGTTGGAGTACCTCTTGCAATTTTTATAAGTACTCCTCTTTTAATTTTATCCCAGATATTCTGCTGAATAACCATCCTGAAAACCTTTCTTTATCAAATTTACATGTTCAGTTCTTTCTAGATGTGTCTCATGTAGCATAGCTATTTGCACTCTACATTTTAATATAGTTCACTATTTTTTCTTTGTTTGTATTTATCTGTGAGACCATTGACATTTAAATACATTACAGAAAGTATCATTGCATATTAAAAAAATATTTTTTTTATTAAAAGTCTAGTTCCAGTTTTTTGTGTTACATGCATACACTGTTTGGCAGGTTGAACTTTTATAGAGTTGTTTCTTGTCATATCCATTTGAGCCTATGTCACATATGTAAAATGTTTTTGTTTTATTGAAAGCGCTCAAACAAACAAAAAAAAATCAAACAAACCCCAAATACCCCCTAAACTCTATTAATTTAACATTAACACACAAAACTATGTACATCTTCAAATACTGAAGTTTTACCTTCCTAATAGGAACAAATATCTCAAACTGACAGCCACACTCATAGACTTTAGTTAACTAAAGTTAGGTTATCCATGCTAAGACACATGGTTCAGCCTGTGCTTCTACTAAGTGCTAACTGGTTTTACCTTATCTTTATAGCTCTCCCAGCTGGGAAAACCCCTGAATGCTTTCAGAAAACATTATCTCCTATCCAGTTTCTCTTTTATTTTTTTTCCAACCAATCACTCTCCACCAAACTGTAGCCAACTTCTCTTTATCAGATTATCTCCATGAGGACATGAGAAACAGACAGCCAGTTTCTCATTATCAGATTGTCTCCATGGAGACATGAGAAGCAGACAGTCAATTTCTGTTTATCAGTATATTTCCATGGAGACATAAGGGCCAGATACAGAATTGCTACTAAGGCATACATTAATTTGCTAGAAAAAAAGCCTGATAATATTCAATGTTCTTTTTCATTTACTTACTTTCTCTTAAAAGTTGTTACAAAATCAATCTAAGGTCCTTAATCCAGTCATTTCCCATGCAAGAATGAGAAAAAGCACATTCATTTTTTTTTTGTCATGCTCTTTTAACCAGAGTTTTTTTACATTGCGGTGCCTACATTTCTTAAAACTGAACAAGAGGAAAGAGAGAAGGGAGAAAGAAAGGAAAAAGGAACAGCAGTACCTATTTACAATCCCCATTACACTTAAACATAACTGAGAAAACTTTACTTTATAGCATGCAAAGAAAACCATACATCACAAAAATAGAACTATAAAGAAAAAAAAAATGTTTTCTTAACTTACACTTAACTTTCTTCTCTGTCTTCCCCTCCCCAAAGCATTTTTTCAAAAGTTAATGACATGAAGTAGGGCATATACTTTAGAGTTCCTCACAAGTCCAACAATTTTTGAAAAAGTCTAATATGTTCAGATTTTCTTGTTCTGTCATAGTTCACAAATATAATTATTGCATTGTAATCCCACATTAAATTACTGGTTTTATTACTGTTAATCTCCATCTCCCAAATCCTGTCTCTGCTTCATTTCCAATGTACTCTCAATTTTTCTAGTCAGCTCTCGTGTTCTTTTCCTTCTCTCCAACATTTTCAGTTGAAACAGTGTAAAATGTTTCACAGGTATAGTCTTTATGTGATCTTTATTATCAGAAGAACAGGAAGCAGAATCTCCTTTTGTTTCACAGCTCACTTTTTGTTGGACAAACTTTTGTATTTCCTGCTTAGGATCTACGTCATCAAAAATTATTTTCCCTC
Source organism: Protopterus annectens (assembly GCF_019279795.1). Lineage (NCBI taxonomy): Eukaryota > Metazoa > Chordata > Ceratodontiformes > Protopteridae > Protopterus > Protopterus annectens. The sequence continues at coordinate 1,842,549,049 of NC_056741.1, forward strand.
CAGGGAAGAATACCTTGAAGACAGCTAGGTACACAAGTTTGAATCTCATACCTCTGTCCTGACATTCTCTGAACAGTGGAATGAATTTACTACTGTTCTGCCAGGTGTAAAATGGGTAATCATTCTCCAAAAACACTCTGCTGTCTCCCACTTTTAGTATTTTGTCCTTCTGCCACTGTTTTGTCAGAATTAACTCCTTCTGCTGATAGGATTGCATCTTTACTATTAAAGGTCTAGGTTGCTTTCTCATGGCCAGGTTTTGAGCATGCACACAATATGCTCTTTCAAGTAACAACTCCTGCTATGGAATAGCACTCCAGTTGCTTATTTGCACTTTCATAAAATATATGCAGTCTGTTTCTTTTTTTTCTTACTCTGGCATAGCTGAAAATCTCAGGGTTTCCCTATGTGCTCTATCCTCTAATTCTATTATTTTTTGAAACATCTCTTCCTGAGCAGTCTCATATTCAGCCAACATTTTCTTCATTTCAACTCTGATTTTTGCAGCTTTATCACCTCATCTGAATATTTAATGCTTCTTCTATTTTTTTCCAGCCTTTTGTTGTCTGTGTTGATATATTCCATCAGTGTTTTATTTATTTTAACCAGGTCTGTGTGCAGTTGTCTTATATCTTCCTGTAGGTTGCTGGAATTCATGTCTGGAGGGTACATTGCTTTTTGCTGAACTGCTGCAGAACTTTCCCTACTCAGTGTTCTTCCTCACTTTTTGTAGCTGATTTTTTCCAGGTGCTCTATATTTCTTTTTTCTGGCATCCAGATAGTATACTTACTAGCCAATTACTCAAATTTACCCATAAACACAAAAGTCTACTGGCCTTCTCTGTTGGGTTTCTGTTTTCACACTGCGAGAGCTAGAGTTAAGCTGTTACTCAATGTGCAGCCATCTTGAAAGTCCAGCTCTTGCTTTCTTGTCTGTCCCAAATCTGGGTTGATAAGATGTATCACTGTGAAAAGGAATTACAACACAGACAATTACAGCATAGGCTAAATTCAGACCTGCTGAATCTAGCTTTGTTTGTATAACTTGAGCACTAATCCAGACCATCTTTTTTGGAGAAGGTTCCCCTGCACCCTAGTGGCAGGAGTATGCAGTTAGAACTTGTCTGATCGAAGACTGCTGGAACGGGGCTCAGTTTTTAGATTTTTATTGGTTAATTTGTTAATTTCTTTAAATAAATTTGCTCATTTGCTACTGTTATATTTAAAAAAAAACACTTTATGCATCACCACTTAGCTAGGGTTAAACTATTCCTGGTGCCATAAAATCTGCTCTTCAAAATTTCCCTTAGAACTAGCCAGTTTATTTAGTATTTAGTACTTAATAAATAAGCATCTATCCAGGCATGTCTAAGGGTCAGCTCCCTGTGTTTTCTCCTGTTTACCTGATGAATCTGGGCATCTTGGGGCAATGCAGCAACTGCCTCATGTAAACAGACAACCCTCTCCTCCTACCACCCAGTACTACAACCTGTGAGAGATGCACTTATATAGCCAAACTGGAAGCAAAGCTCTCTTCACCCAAGACTGGACTAGACAGTCAAGAGGAGAAGGTAAACACTTGCACCACACCACACTCATCACATAGTCCCTCAAAACCTACATCACCAAAACACACACCTACATTCACAGAGGGTCTCAATAAAAATCTGCTCAAGCAACAGCGACCTCAAAAGCAGAAATGCAAGCAACCTCCACCCCCCCACACACAACCCAAATGACACATAGCTCACAAACTCAATGTGCCACTCAATCACAGCCCATAAGGCATAACAACATACCCAACACTCTAGTCATAGATGACTCTATAGTCAAGCACACTGATGTTCCACTCACCAGGCTAAACAAGGAGAAAGCTACTGTCAGCTGCCTGTCAGTGCCAGGATCCGCCACATAATGCATGCACTCAGGTCACTCCACAACAAGTATGAATATGACTCTGTCATTGTCCATTTTGGTGTGAATTACCTGAGAAATACCTTCCTGGGCTACATGAAAATAGACATGGAGGAGCTCTCCGATCTTGTAGCCCAGGTAGGTATGACCCTAGCCCAGACTAGTATCCTACCATCACCCAGAATTATACCACAGTACAAGGACAAAATGATTGACTTCAACAATTGGCTAATCTTCCGGTGTCATTCTAAGGGGATCCAGTATTGGTCTGTCTGTCTGGGATGACATGATCGACAGACCACGATGTTTTTCCAGAAATGGCCTGCACCTGTCGCCCTTGGGATTCTGGATACTGGCTAAGGCTCTTGCCACCCCTATAGTGCCTTTTTTAGGCAAGGTTCAGATGACAAATTCACCACCGTAACAGGTACAAGCAAGCAAAATCTGAGGGTAATGCTACTTAATGAAAAACAACACCTCCACTCCTTCAGAAACTCCAAAAGTTTTAGTATACAGAATGAGAACACCAACTGCTGTACGTTTGAAAAGTTTTTTAATTCCTGGAATGCTACTTAATGCTAGAAGTCTAAATCTCAAAATGCATTCAGTCGAGGCACTCCTTAAAATGGAGAACATTGACATTTGTACGGTGACGGAGACCTGGTTCAAGGCTCCAGAGAACACTCCTGCATTACCAGGCTATAATTCATACCACACCTTTCGGCCATCTAACCTGGACCGAAATACTAAAGGCAGCGGCGTGTCCATATTCATTAAGGATATCCACACCTCCAGGCTAGTTGCTCAGCATAATGCATCCGAGATTATCGAAGTGCAACTAACTCTGGGCAAGACCGCAATCCAAATTGTAACTTGATACAGATCCCCCACTATACCCCAGGATTCCCACTCCTCATTTCTTGATACACTGGAAAATATTAGGGTACAACCCAACACACTAATAATGAGTGATTTCAACTACCCCACCATTAACTGGGAAAACTACTCATGTACCAACTCTTTTGCTCAACATTTTCTGGAATTCATAAATTCCAACATCTTGGATCAACTTATCCACACCCCCACCAAGGGCAGCAATATCCTAGACCTGGTCATTACCAGCATGGGTGATCAGTGTTCCACACCAGAGGTCAATTTCTTGTTGGTCAGCTCCAACTACAAGCTAATCACCCTAGACATCCACATCCCACCCCTCATTAGGGAAGCCACCATAAAAAAATTCTCAAAGCCAACTTCACGCTCCTTAAGACAGAAGTGGAAAACTTCAAGACACCCATGCAGACGGACAATAGAGGTACTACTGCTGAATCCTACACAAATGCACTTTATAAGCACTTACACGAGTGAATGGATCGTGCTATCCCTAACAGAACCAATATGCTTTCCTCCAATAAAAGGATGCCAGTCTGGTGGTCCCCTGCCATAAGCAAACTCTACAACAGAAGAAAGAAACTGTTGCAAAAAAAAGAGTAAAATCCCATGATTGGAGGAACTCCCTGGTCAGCCTCAGTAAAAAGCTGAGATCCCTCATAAAATCCTCCAAAGCTAGTTACAAAAACAAAATCGCCACTGATTCTAAAGACAACCACAAAGCATTCTATAGCTATGACAAAAATCTCAAAGGCAACACTCAGATCTTCTCTGAGTTACAGCACAATGGCACTAAATATACAGACCCAACTGATATTGCCAACATCCAGGCAGATAGGTTCAGTGCTAACTTTACCCCCGCTCACCCCCTAAAGGGCCCATCTTTATACTGGAAGAATGCAAAGTTCCTGTAATCATGGCTGCACAGGTAAAAACCACACTCTCCAAAGCCAAGAACACAGCATCCATGGGACCTGACAGCATCCCAGTCTGCATTTTACACGAACTACAGAATGATCTGGCACCCCACCTAAGCACCATGTTCAGTCATAGCCTCACCTCAGGCTTTGTGCCCACTGAATGGCGCACAGTGATGGTTATCCCACTCCACAAAGTGAGACCACCATGGACTCCGGGAATTACTGCTCCATTAGCCAATCGAGCCTGGTCTGCAAGGCCATGGAATGTATCATCATGGAACTTATAAACAAAGACATTGGTAATCTCTAAACTCTGGACTCCACCCATTTCAGGTTTGTAAAGGGCAGATCATGTCTCCTAAACCTGATAGACGTCTTTGAAGCAGTCACCAAAGCTGTAGATGAAGCTAAGGTGGTTCACAGAGCCTATCTAGATCTCGCCAAGGCTTTTGACACTATCCCCCACTCTGGAATTATAGATAAACTCACTAAACTAGGTTTAAATCCCTATGTCACAAGATGGGTTGCCAACTGGCTCACTGACAGAACCCACACAGTGGAAGTAGCAGACTCTAAACCCAACTTTAGACTAGTGACAAGTGGAGTACCACAGGGTTCAGTCCTGGGTCCTGTCCTGTTTGCTATCTACTTTTCTGAAGTACAGGCTAACACAGAAGGTCTTTGGCTAGCAAAGTTTGCAGATGACTGAAAACTAGGAGCCATAATTGAAACTCCTAACAATGTGGACATCCTACAAAAGGGCCTCACTGAGACAGATGCCTGGTGTCAAAGCCATGGCTTCAAGCTCAATGCCAAAAAGTGCATTGTCATCTCCTTCGGTAAAAACTCTGTACCCATGAGCTACCACATAGGTGGTAGTCTACTTAACACTGAAAGTGTGATAAGAGGGGTCCCAGACAGTTTGCTGAACGGCCATTTCTCCGAAACTAAAACAGCCGGGCATACTTACGCAAAAGTGCATTTTGCTGAAAAAGCACTTTTACGCATGTATGCTAACAGGTAAGGGGAATCATGGGGGAATGGCTGTTGCTGAGATCGCAGTATACTGGGAATAAGGGAATATTCCCTTTTCCCCAATGTAGTGCGATCTCGGACTGAGAATATAAAAGTAGGGGGGTGTGGCGGGCACAGCCCCCCTGCGTAAACATTTGTTTTGTGTTTTCGTGTGTTTTTTTTTTGTATTGTTTCTGAGGGACTTTAGCAAAAGTGCTTTTTCGGCAAAAAGCACTTTCGTTAAAGTGGATTCAGTGGTTTGGTTTCGGACAATTGACTTTTTGTTCAATCATCCTAGACCCAATAAGAGACCTTGGGACACAGGTGGACAGTAGTCTTTCCTTTGATAATCACATCGCCACAGTAGTCAGGAAATCCTTCTATGTGACACACCTCATCCCAAAAGGTTTTTCATCCTGGAAAAAAGAGGTAATTGTTCCCCTCTACTCGTCACTCATTAGACCCATTATAGAGTACAACACCCTTTTGATATGTACATCACAAGACATCTACAACAACTGGAAAGGCCGCAGAAATACCTCACAAAGAGGATTACCGGCCTCAAACAGATGCCATATACAGACTGTCTCAAAAAACTCCAGCTTTACTCCATCGCATATCGCCTACTTAGAGACAATCTCTGCCTAACATACAAAGCTATGTCAAACCCAGAGCTGTTGGACATGATCCAAAGAAATCCCAATCCCTCCTAGCTACATGCTCTAGGGACCTAAATCTTGTCACCGCAATAAACAGAACATGCTGGAGGGATAGATTCCTGTCCCAGAAACTTCCCATACTCTGGAGCAAACTACCTGTCTATATCAAACAAAGCTCCCCATTAGCACTCTTCAAGCAAAATCTTGATGATTGGATGGGAAATAGGAAATTCACCCCAGGGATCACCTCTGTGGCTCTGCTCGACAGGGGCACAGGAAAATAATTTTCTTGGGTGGCGAAAGCCAGGGTACCTTTTTGGCTAGGCTTATATAAGCCCTAGGGCCAATAGCCTAGTACCTACCTCGGAACCTATGAAAAAGAGAAGGACAGGTCACAGGGAATACACTGTTGGGATCAGTTTTTCCCTGGAATGATGGTGGAGATCTAATCCACTAAGGCATTTCAGAGGGTATTCTATGAACAGTGAATGAATGCTGGAGCAAGAAGGACATAGATGTAAAATACACTTAATTACATGATAATATTGGCTAGTTGTCTCTTTCTACCCTCAGACAAAAGTAATGTAGTGAAGTAAAGCTATTCAGCATTTTATCTGCTTATTTTATTCTTCAAGTCTGGAAACAAGGCTATAGAAGTACTGTCATATGCCAAGCATGGTAAAGAATATCTGAGAGATTCTGATGAAGCTGTGTTATTTGATGAAGGTGCTTGATCTGTAACATTTTGGCATATGATAGTACTTGTATTGTCTTGTTTCCTGGTTTACTATTGAGAAGGAACATACTTTGTGCTGTTGGAGCTTATTCTTTCAAGTCTCCCAGTCCTCTTGCAGCACCATGATCAAAACTCCATTCTCTTTTTTTTCCTTTCCCGAAATAGTTAGGGGTTTGGGGGTTCTTTTGCTCTTCTTTATCCCTTTCAGCAAAGGTCAGGTCCATTAATTGTTTGTCTTTTGCAAGTTCATACAAAGCCAATAAACAAGTAATGAAGTTAAAAATGTGGTTCCACAGTGTATTTATTGTTGGAAAACCAAGTAAAAAATCAAGAAAAGGCATTTATCATTTAGTTTAGGACAACCAAATAGTTCACCTTAGAATATTTTATTTTATTTATGTTATTTGAATTTGTTAATTGAGGTACAGAACTAATCAGAAAAGACCAAGTTTAGTCTCAGCCTGGAGAGGGGTAAATAAACAAAAAGAAAAAAAACATGTGCATGCATTACAGTATGGTGAGGTAATTATGATGAGTATGCAATGCAGGAATAGTGTGTGTGTGTGTGTGTGTGTGTGTGTGTGTGTGTGTGTGTGTGTGTTCAGATTACCAAAGTAATTCTTGACTTAATTGCACTGGAAAATGGTGTCACACAAACATGTTAGGCGGTAGACTAATGTAGCAGTGTATGATTCAGTTAGGTAATGTTTCCAAAGTGGTGACATTTGCATGAAGCATTATGGAGAAGATAATGTTTTTGTTGTGTTTGGAATTTTGGGTATGAAGATATTTCTTTGAAATCAGCAGGGATAGAGTCCCATACTTAGGGGTTATAATAAGGAGAAGCAGTGATCTATGCATTGTAGTTTTGACAGGGAGCCATATTGTGGCGTTTCTTTTTGAGGCATATGTTATTAGCGGGAGCTGGGGAAATTTGGAAAAAAATGGATTTTTTTTTGGCTCAGAAAAGAAGTGGGCTAAATTTTCCCTAGTGTTTTCTATGTGTAGGTTGAAGTTAAGGAATGCATCTACCTAATACCCAGGTATTTCAATCTTTCATCTCCAAAATGTGGACCACTAACTGTCACAATATAAAACAAATGTGAATAATATGGAATACTAACGATATGCTAACAAATTCAGTTAGGAATTTACAGCTGTGTCTTCCTGCTCACAAAAAATATATTTTTGACAAATTAATGTTTTTCAGTATTATTTACCTTAGACATTTGTAAAAAAAATATTAGCAATGAATGTGTGTCAAATCCTTTCAGTGTTGTGGAACACAGATCTTTTTTAAGACTTAAAATAAGGAATATTCATTAATCCTCATATGATGTATAGTTGACAGGTACACCTTACAAAATACTAGGCTTTATCTATGTAAGCTTTTCGTGATGCACTAGAAAACCGGGGCTCAGTCCTGCAACTTAAGTCGTAGCTAAATTTAGACAATAGGTCACGTGCCCGGCGGAAAAGCAAGCCACGGGACTGGGGTTTTACTGATAGAAAAGCAACAATGTTTCAAATGTTCATTTCCACTTCTAATAGACCGACAAAGTAGCATCGAGACATACCTGTCAACTGTCCAGATTTTTGCCTCAAAATTTTCTCAGTTTCTCATAAAATGTGTGGCTCTCTGGAAAATTACTGGGAATTAAAGTCACTAAATAATGACAGACATTTACGCTTCAGACTTTATATCCTTCAGAAAATGCATGCCGATGCAACACCTTTTTATTCTATCAACATTTTAAGTGGATTCAATATTTCAAATCTGTCCACATTTTTGGGCCTTTGGCTCCCCATTATTTTTTGGTTTTGTCCAGATTTCTTGAGTTGAGGTTTAGAGGTATGCTTCGAGACTGTACCTGCCTGTGAAATAAAAAAATTATGGTCAAACTGGTAAGCTTCTAAACGCCACTTGTTTCTGACATGCCAACACTTAAACATCGCACTGAAGATTATTGTTTAAACTTTTGTACAATACAGTGCAGCGAGCTCCGATATTCGCCTTACTGCATTTAAAGTTGTAAGGGAGGTGGAACCCGACCCTTTCCTGGCAGTGGATAGGCTAATGGCAGTGAACCAGCCCTGGAAGGACGCCAGAGCACCGAGATCAAACCTACAGGGGTAGTAAGTTGGGGGCACAATAACTCACCTCTATTATTCCCTGTTAGTTTTGGTTGCAAGCACTCTTCATTATAGTTTGGATGTATCATTAATATTTCTCTAAGGCAATGCTATCCTTTGCTGAAGTAATGAGGCGCCAATAAACATCAGTCTAAATGCCCTTTAAGTACAAGTACATGACACCAGTACCATTTAGGATAATTGATTGGCTTCTCCTTACAAAGCAAGACTGTTAATTTCTTTTAGGCAAAGACACTGCCATTCTTTTAATAATTGGTTATTATGAACTCTTGTACCCCGCCTCCCATGCGCAGTAGCAACCCCGCCCAAACCTAATAATTTACTGTCCTTATAAAAAATGCAGGAACGATTCGTGAGTGAATTTAAACAAAAGATCAATGCATACTGCATACTTCTCAATGGGCGGACAAAGGCTCAAAAAATAGAGACAAATTTTAAATATCGCTGTTTAAAAAGTTGCTAGAATAGCATAATTTGTATTAGCATGCATTTTCTGAAGGATTTAAAGTCTGAAAAGCAGATGTATGTCATCATGTATAGACATAACCCCTCAGTAATTTGCCAGAAAACCACACATTTTATGACGAATGGACCGAAAATATGAGGCAGAAATCTGGACACTCGGTGAAAGCCTGGCCAGTTGACAGGTATAAATCCATGTTTCTGAAAAAAAAGGATTTGAGGTCACTAAAATAATGCCTCTTAAAACAAATGTTACATCTTTTTTACAGTTCCTGCAGCTTCATGTCTCCCTGTCTGTCTCACACAAACACACACAAAGGGCTCGCTCACTTACAGTGTTTGAGAAAAAAATACGTTGAGGATCAAGGTATGATGAATTTACATTTTAAAACATCAGTAGTTTTAGGGACGGAACCGAGGTAAATTGGATACACGACTTTGCCTTAATGTTGCAGTTCCGAAGCTCATCCCTGATTATTTATTTTAATATCTGCCTATAATTGCCACTGATTTGTTAGAGAAGTAGCCAAGTCTAGCTCTACGACCAATTGCTATCGCGGTGGTTTTGACAGGTAACAGGCATCACGGTGCGAAAAATCTCCCCATCAGCAGCAGACATCTAATATCATCAACCCCCGGGCTGTGCCCTCCCATTCCTTACTGAGGTTTTATGAGTACTCCCCAGGCTCGATTCCCAACCTCATCCTTTTGTGCGTGTCTTTGTGTGACGCAGCAATGCTCGTCTTCCAGAGCTAAAACAAAGCTCCCCCTTCAACAGCCGTCATTTGCTAAGACCCTACGAAGACCATCCAGCACAACTGGCAGGGCGGATCCCAGGCAGCAGGCAGCCGTGGCCCCAGGGGCTTGTTTCATTGTACATCAGCTGGAAGCGATCCCCACGTGGATCTGTTTGTTACTGAGCACCACATAGTGGGGTGTGCTTTCAGAGCAGCCCACAGTCTCGAGTAGGAGAGGAAGAAAAAAGTCTGACCCAAGGACGCAGAGGAAAAAATATCGTAAAAACAGAAGACCTGGTGAGTCTGTCTGCCTGTGTGCATGGCCGGTCTGTCTACGCGTTATATCTGTGTTTTATGCTTACTTGTTAAGCATGCAAAGCACTTTGCATGTTGACACATTCATTATTTGTTTGGTGTATTATGACCCTTTCCAAAACGCTGAGGCTGAGCTCATGATAAAAAGGTAGTTGCGTGAGCTGCTCTGTTCAATTGATTATGACCTGTCTAGACCATGTTGGCACAAACGTGATGTACTGGAAAAATACATTTTTCTAGGGCATGTAAAGGAAATGTTATGCCTTCTTTAATGAAAGAGTTATGTTGAGAGCAAAGCATTATTGTGGGCAATTATTCCATATACGAAGTATACCGTCTGACTCTACTTAAGGAAAAATACAACTGTGTGGTGCTTTAAGTCAGGGTGGGGAGTTGCTGCAGAATTGAGCTGGTAAAAATTGCTGACACATGATGTCTAAACCTTACCCAGATGTTTCAGGAGTGCCACTTGTATAGGGGCACAGTAGAAGTCTTTATAATGGTTGTTCTTGGCGTAGAACATAAACATATAGTAATTAAAATATAACATGCATTTAACATTTAGTAAGTTTTGATGTTTGTGCACTGACCACAGCTTTGAGTTTTTAGTGGTTGGTAGTTTTACTAGCATATTATGTTATTACCCTGTTCATTTTTATGTTACTTGACAAAGTGTACAAAGCAATTAATCCTTACACAGCTTTGTCATCCAGTATGATTTAATATTAGAAACCCAGTATGTCATTGTTAAGTCTGCTGTAAATGCTGTATCTATGCAAGTCTAAACTCCCACACCAACAGTCAATGATAAAGCTGTTTTCTTTAAATAGTACTTATGGAATATTATGCTGATGAGAAGAGATCACTGTAAGAACTCTGTGCTTGTAATGCACTGGGGGTCTCTGACCATCTCTGAAGGGTACTACATTTGGGAGAGGTGGGAAGGGTTTTGGATTTTATAATCAAATCTCCATGTGGAGTATCTGGCTGAGACGAGAGTTCAGGGACTGTGCTGTTTATTGTGTATACTCCCTGTAATAAGACAATTGCTTGCCCAGGTATTTTTTTTTATTATTTGTAAACACCTTAAGCTGTAAGTATAAGCATTAGTTATTCACATGCATGGCAAAGGCTTCATTCAGTATCCAAATAATGTTATTTAAGCTTTAACAGTGGATGGAGCCACTAAAGAATGAAGAAAGGGAAAATATTTTTTTTCTTTTTCTTGCACAAACCTTTTATTTCGACTTTTCAGCTAGTGCAATATTTTTCAGTCTTCTCTTTGGCTTGGAAGTGTGGGATGCTGTGCAATTTACTTGTTTTGGGGGCTAAAGATTAGTGGGGAGAGCGGTAACTGATGATAGTAGACAGCTATTGTTTTGGCTGGTAGAGTTAGGAGTAGTGGTAAATGAAAAGGTGGCTTATGTGGTATTACATTTGTGTGACAGCTAGTGCTAGGACTGTGCAAGCTTACGAAAGGCTTGTGTCAGGAATTCTAGAGGATGAGGACTGTAACCGAGTAATTAGAACTACAATGTTACACCATCTCCATGTCTTTGACTGTAAAACAGTTAAAAACTTGCGTACAATGTTATATTCATTTGCTGTGTGTAGTGAAATGAACAGAAGTCAGATATTGCACCATCCACTTGTCTGTGGATCCAGTAAAACTTTCAAATCTCAGACAATGCACTGTGGATCTTAAAACAAACTGAATTCAGACTGCATTTTCTCCATGCCCATTAAAGTAGTTAGAATTCTCATATTACACTGTTTGCATATCTATGTTTTAACCAAACTGTGTAAATGTGGATATTGTATACCATTTGCATATTTATAAAACTACAATTTGAACTTGGACATTTCACCATCTACAGTGTAAATTACAATGAAACAGCAAAACTGCTGGACAGTAGGCAGTTAAGTAGTGAATGCTCCTTCCATCCTGACAACCACCATGTAGTTGCAAAGACAGTATGTGCAGCTAAGTTCTCAGATTGCTTATGGTGACATTGAAGAGAGTGATAAATCATAAAGAGGCTGCCATGGAAACAAGCAAGCAAAATACATATTCAGAAGTGCTGCATTATAAAGTGTTCTACCAAAGTAGTGACCATAACACATTGTTTGCCTGGAAGAAGACAAATTGCAGGTTGCTGAGTACTTTCATTTTTGCACCTCATACTGTCTATACAACTTGTTGTATGAAGCTGGTCTCTTAGGATTGACCTGCAGGTGGTGTCCCATGAGGCACTTACTGCAACTACTTAAGAATAAGGAATGGATTTGTGTTCCAGTTACTGTTGGTTTGTGTACTCATGGGAAATGATAGCAGACAGATTTTTCCATGATGTGGAGTCCAGAAATTGTAGCACATATTGGTCAGTTGATTATTTCACCAAATAGCAAAGATCTTTCCCCTATGGTAATTATCCAGAACAACTGTCTTACCTGAGTCATCAGAGTTCTAACAACATGTACAGTTATCCCTACCTTTGATGTCACTTTCCCATGCGAACATTACCAATGGACATGTCGTTGGAGTACCCCACTCCAGTCATGGAACCAAAAACTGGCACTAACTCTCTGGCAGAGGGCGTGGCTGACCTCTATCATTAGTATTCCTTAATTACTTTCCTGGGGAGGTGTGTATTGATTTGCAACAGTAATGATTATGTGCAATGAACAACTGGAGAAAGTATAAAGATCCATGGCAAGGCAGTCTGCTACCTAGCCCCTTGGGAAGGGGTTACAACAGCTCAGGTCCTGGAGTGGGGTTGATGCATGCATATCTGGCTGCCAAATAGGTAGGTCAGATGTTAGTATGACGTATTAACCAAGGGCATGTAATCTCATACTTTGGATTTGTCACACTGCTTCATGTTTTACTGGCCTATAAAGTAAAAAGTTCAGAATGTTAAGGGTTCTAGTCTAGCCTTGGGTATTTCGAAGAAAGTCCAGTATTAACTCTGCAGTGTAGTGTATGGTGGGTGTTGTTTTCCTTAGGTACTATTTTTGGATAAGCCATTAAATTAAGGTTATCTGCTTTCTTTTGGCCACTGCTTGATTAGACTTTCAAATAACCTCTGGTACTTTTTCAAAAAAGGTGTGGAATTTCCATTGATTTGTGCATTATATTCCTACTCCTAATTAAAACAGAATACTATCAGTATTTGGATTTTATTAACTTATTGTCTGTTAGTTTATAACTCTTTCATAAAAGTGAAAATGGTAAAAATGTTTTGATTAGCAGGTAGTAAAAAAGCAAATAAATTAACAGTTCAAAACAACAGCTCCAAAGAGAAAAATGAGGAGGTTTGTAGTTTCCCAACTTCCCGTTTATTGTCTGATTTTAGAATATGCAAACGTGGACAGTGATGGAAATTCGCTGTGCTTTATTTATTTATTTGATATTTGTTGACTGGGTTAGTCCGACTGGGTAGGTGCCCTTATTCAGTGGAGACCCGAGGTGAAAAGCTCCAAAAATTACAAAGTATAAAAAAATTCCAGAATATAACAAGAAAAGAAATGAATAACACAAATATGTACAAGGTAATAACAGTCAAGGTTAAAGAATACTTATTTAATTATGAGGTTAAGCAAGCAGATACATGAAATAACACAGTAGGTACAAGATGTTTTACAAGCAGGAATAACAGTGTACAAGTAGAGTTTCTGTTTTACAAGCTAACGGATGAATGCATATATTATGGGGGTGACAGTAGAGTTTCTCCATACTTGTAGTCACCTAGTCACAATAATGTTTTCTGGTAAATACTCATAGCCACTAAGTCAAAGTAATGTTACCTAAAAAAGTACAGGCAGAAAGGATGTAGTTGAGTAGGAGGAGGAAAGAGAGGAATAGGAAGGGATTATTAAGTAGGGTCAGCACAGGAGCAAGCCCTAGAGTGAAGTAGATTGTCGTTTAGTATGACGCATCATTCCACAATAAATAGACTATAGATCAGTCAGCTAGCTAAGCATGTTCACGGCTTCCGACACAAAACATCTAACCATTCATTAATGTCTCAGCAGTGGTAGAGGCAGTTTAGACTGAATGGTTGACTTAAACACTCGTATTGTTTGTAATTTCCTTATCATTCATATTTCTGATTCAATAACTTTCTGACTGTTGACTTTGTTTTGCAGTAACCACCTCATATTTCTTTTTCAGTTTCATCTGTCCATCTTATCTGCAGGGGTCTACATCAGAACACCGAAAGTTCATACTTTCGAATGTTCTTACATCGACCCCTATTCAGCGAATGCTGAAAATAGCGAAATGACAGATAACCAAATTTTTTTCCTAGGGAAAGAATTTGGTTGTCTGTTTCTATTTCGCTATTTTCAGCGCTGTGGTGGAAAGTTACGGGTTGGGTTCAGGTAAGTGTGCGATTGGGCGTGGGTTAGGTGAGTTAGGGTTAGGGCGTGAGGGAGGTATGTGTGCGATTGTGTGGACTTGAGGTTTAGGGAGGGTTAGGTGAGTTAGGGTGCGGGTGATGTGAGTGTGCAATAGTGATGGACCTTAGGGTTAGGGTTTGGGTTAAGGTAAGTGGATAGTTAGTGGTGTTTGTACAGTTTAGTGTAGGGTTAGCTGTAAGATTTTGGGTGTGTGTGTGTGTGGATTGCTGTTTCTTTGATGTGCTTGTGTTGTGTGTATGTGTTTTGGAACAGCAAATTTTTTCCCTTGGAAAAAATTTGCTGTTTTGAATGTCCGATGTTGTCAGCATTCGCTGATTAGGGGTCGATGTAAGAACATTTGAAATTGTGAACTTTTGGTGTTCTGATATAGACCCTATCTGCAGTTATAGTTATTTTGATTTATAATCCTGCAATCCATAATATGACAAGAGAAACTGCTATAATGGCATGCATTGTTGTCTGTAATTGTGTTCCCCACCCCACCATAAGGCTTGAGAAAAAAATGTCGCAGCTAATTGAATGCCCAATGTTAAGAGTTGATAGGAACATTCCACAGCAAATAATGCAGCAGAATTCTATGGGCTTGGTGTCTGATTTCATGTCTGAGTGTGAACATTCTTTCTTTCCTTGTTGTGGATGAGGAAAGAATAAGTCATCTCTTTACCATAAAAACTGCCTAGTCAGTGTGATGTCATTATGACTGATGTCTACTGAAATTCAGGAGTTGTTGTAAGGCTGCTGCACAGGTTGTCACATAGGCTGATATAGTGTGAGTTAAACGGGGAGCTGTTTTGTCATGTGAGATACTGTCCGTCACTGGGGAAGGGATGATATGTAGTCAGAAAGACAACGTGTGGCACAGATGTAAGTGGCTATTACTTGTTTGAGCATTCTGAGGGCCATTTATGTATCCTTGTGTGTTTCGGAGTACACGGATGTCAGAGGAACTGTTTTGAAGAGTAGCAGAGGGCCTGGCTCTTGCAATTTATAAGATGCTGTCGAACACCTGTAGAGGATAAAGTAAATGGCAAAGTTTTGTCTGTGAAAGAGCTGTAGCATATTCCGAGGAAACTGTAAAACTCTGTGACTGTTTTCCATCCTGCAGTGGACTTCCTTGAGTTTATTGAATTTGAAACAGAATGCATAGTTCATTTGTGCATGCTTTCTTTTGTGTGTTCAGATGCACCATCTTTCTGTATAGTGCAGTGTCATTAGTGAGGTCTTTGTTGTAAAAAATAATATAACTGCATACTACATTCTTGTTACTATTAACAGATGTTGTACTTTTGGCCAGTTGAATTGGCACCCGAGTTAATGTGCTGCAGTTAATTAAGATAGTTGTTACATAATGCATGCTACTCTAGGTAAGTTACTATCTTATAATGTACAATACTGCTGGGTCATTAGAGAGATCATCACATACACCTAGCTACAATTGTCACTTATTCCTAATTTTGGAAGTAAGTTCTAACTTGGACAATTGTGAAAAAAAAAACGGAACTAGCAAATGTACTGATAATTAAGAGGAAACAAATTTTCTGTTTTCTCTAAAAGCTGCAGAAAAGTATGCCACTGTATCTGAAGCACCTTACTCTTCCTTGGAGTAACATAAACCATTACAATATGAGAAAATGTGTTTTAACTTGATAATATAGAATAAATATTTCATTTGTACTAATTAAGGTTATTATTTATTATGCAAAAAATTATGTTTCACTTGTAGCAGTCTTGGATAAACTAAGTAACTTTAATGGTTGCTGTATAAAGTTCTAGAGTACAGGGAACTAATGTGAAACTGTCAGGTTATGCAAGATGTTTGAGCATATGTTTGTGCGTGTGTGTGTGTGTGTGTGTGTGTGTGTGTGTGTGTGTGTGTGTGTGTATCTGTCTGTCTATCTGTTTGTTTGCCTGTATCTGTCTGTATGTGTTGGCACAAACTTGGAGTGTATTACATATTTTGTAGTTAACTGTACTGAACACTGTAATCTCTGTTCTTTATGCAGAAGGCATGGCTTATTTTATAAATAAGAAATATTTTTTGTTTTTTAATGTTTTTTGTCATACATTTTTCATTTACTATTTATAGAGGCACCCCAAATGATGTTATAGAGGCACCCCAAATGATGTAATAGATGTAAAGCACTGATAACATTTGACCAATTGCAGGCTCAGCCTGTGTTACACAGTAACAACAGTAAACATTAAAGGTATGACTAAATTATACAGTATAATAACGTAATAGAACATAGGTATAAAAAAAAAACATATTTACAAAAGGATTTTAAAAAGTAGGATCGGGAATATACAAAGTGTTCTGAGAGACTGCCTTCCAGACTATCTGCAAATATACAGGGCTGCGTATATATTTTTTGGTTATAGAGTTTGTTAATTGTTGCTTAGATCTCTGTTGAAACTGTTGTCTCACTGTTCTGAGAGACTGATCTGCAAATATACAGAGCTGAGTATATATTTTTTTGGTTTTAAAGTTTGTACTGTTAGTTGTTGCTTAGATCTCTGTTGAAACTGTTTTTTCCCATCCACCCTCCCTATTTTTGGTTTGTAGTTTAAATTTGGTGGCTTTTGTAGTTGCCCGCCTCACTGTAGATTTGATCTGGGACACTCCCCCAGTCCCATCTCTTTACCACATTCTACCTAATAAACACTTTCTGCACTTGCTTTTAGTCCTTTTTAATTTAATTGCATTTTTTAAACTGTGTTTGGTCTAATATTGCTACATGCTAGCTTGCACTGCATGTGAATTGTTGTTACTACTGTTTTTGCTACTTTTCTGTAAAAAAAACAAAAAAACAAAAAAACAAAACTGTAAGCCTGTTTCCTACCTTTCCTGTAACTAGTGTTCCAGACACAGATTTGCTGTATCCAGGACTGTATGTAAGCTTCTGAGCCCCCCAAGCCTTTCTGTGTTAGAGGGAAGCCTTTTAGCTTATCAGTGGGAGTGGTAAGCACTAGGTAACCTGTCTACAACATAAGGAGTGGTTCTGGCCCATAAATTGTAGTTATTGGCCGTTTGGGCAATCTCTTCCATCTCTCTTAACTTTCTGATTTGAAAGCCTGCATTTGCACTTGTTTCTGTCCTGTAACTCGTGTAGTGCAGATATAGATTCTTAGTTTTAGTACTTAAATTTGCTTATTCATGCTCAGCACTTGTTCAGAACTTGTAAGCACTAAACAAGCTACTAATTACTGTAGCACTCAATCTTCCTTATTACCTAGAGGAAAACAGTTTTTGTACTCACTTTCCTCACTTATCTAGAGGAAAATAGTTATTTTATTCAGGCATGTCCAAGGGTCAGCTCCCAGTGTTCACTCCTGTCTATCTGATGAATCTGGGCATCTTGGGGCAATGTAGAAATTGCCTCATGTGCACAGACAACCCTCTTCTTCTACCTTCCAACACTACAACCTGTGAGAGATGCACTTATTTAGCCAAACTGTAGGTAAAGCTCTCTCCAACCAAGACTGAACTTGACAGTCATGAGGAGAAGGTAAACATTTGCACCACACCACACTCATCACATAGTCTCACTGAATCTACACCACCAAAATCCACACATAGTGACACAAAAACATTCGCGGAGGCTCTCAGTAATAATCTGTCTAAGCAATAGAGACCTCTAAAGCAGAAATGGAAGCAACCTCCACCCCCCAACACAACCCAAATGACATATAGCCCACAGACTCAGTGTGCCACTCAACCACAGCCAATAAGGCAAAACAATGTACCCAACACACTAGTGATAGATGACTCTATAGTCAGGCACACTGATGTCCCAATCACCAGGCTAAACAAGGAGACGGTTACTGTCAGCTGCCTGTCGGGTGCCAGGATCCACCACATAACCCATGCACTCAGGTCACTCCACAACAATTACAAATATGACTCTGTCATTGTCCATGCTGGTGTGAATGACCTGAGACGTACCTCCCTGGACTACATGAAAAGAGACATGGAAGAGCTCTCCTATCTTGTAGCCCAGGCAGGTATGACCCTAGCCCTGAGTAGCATTCTGCCATCACCCAGAATGATACCGCAGTACAAGGACAAAATGATTGACTTCAACAATTGGCTAAGCTTCTGTTGTCATTCTAAGGGAATCCAGTATCTGTCTGCTTGGGATGACATGGTCGACAGACCACAATGCTTTGCCACAGATGGCCTGCACTTGTCACCCCTGGGATTCTGGATAATGCCTAAGGCTCTTGCTGCCCCTATAGTGCCTTTTTTAGGCAAGGTTCAAATAACAAATTCACCACCATAACAGGAACAGGCAAGCAAAAACTGGGGGTAATGCCACTCAATGCTAGAAGTCTAAATCTCAAAATGCACTCACTCAAGGCACTCCTTAAAATGGAGAACATCGATATCTGTGCAGTGACTGAGACCTGGTTCAAGGCTCCAGAGAGCACACCTGCACTACCAGGCTATAACTCATACCACACGTTTCGGCCATGTAACCTGGACCGAAACACCAAAGGCAGAGGTGTGTCCATATTCATTAAGGATATCCACACCTCCAGGCTAGTTGCTCAGCACAATGCATCCAAGGTTATCCAAGTGCAACTAACTCTGGGCAAAACTGCAATCCAAATTGTAGCTTGCTACAGATCCCCCACCATGCCCCAGGATTCCCACTCCTCTTTTCTTGATGTACTGGAAAATATTAGGGTTCAACCAAACACCCTAATAATGGGCGACTTCAACTACCCCACCATTAACTGGGAAAACTACTCATGTACCAACTCCTTAGCTCAACGCTTTCTGGAATTCATAAACTCCAATGCCCTGGATCAGCTTATCCACACCCCCACCAGGGGCAACAATATCCTAGACCTAGTCATTACCAACATGAGTGACCGGAGTTCCACACCTGAAGTCAACTCCTTGTTGGTCTGATCCGACCATAAGCTAATCACCTTTGATATCCATATCCCGCCTCCTCCCCCCATTAAGGAAACCACAGTAAAAAATGTCTCCAAAGCCAACTTCATGCTTCTTAAGACAGAATTGGTGAACTTCATGACATCTATGCAGATGGACAATACAGTTACAACTGCTGAATCCTACACAAATGCACTCTACAAGCACTTACACGAGTGCATGGATCGTGCTATTCCAAACAGAACCAAGACGCTATCCTCCAAAAAAGGAAGCCAATCTGGTGGTCCCCTGCCATAAACAAACTGTACAACAGAAGGAAGAAACTGTTGCAAAAGAGAGTAAAATCCCATGAGTGGAGGAGCTCCCTGGTCAGCCTCAGTAAGAAGCTGAGATCCCTTATAAGATCCTCCAAAGCTAGCTACGAAAACAAAATGGCCACTAATTCCAAGGACAACCACAAAGCATTCTATAGCTGTGTCAAGAATCTCGATGGCAACACCCAGATCTGCTCTGAGTTACAGCACAAAGGCACAAAAATGACAGAACCAACTGATATTTTCAACATCCAGGCAGATAGGTTCAGTGCTAACTTTACCCCCCTCCCACCCACCTAAAGGGCCCATATCTATACATGAAGAATGCAGAGTCCCTGTAATCACAACTACACAGGTAAAAACTGCACTTTCTAAAGCCAAAAACACAACATCCATGGGACCGGACAACATCCCAGGCTGCTTTTTACACGAACTTCAGAACGGACTGGCTCCCCACTTAAGCACCATGTTCAATAATAGCCTTGCATCAGGCTTTGTGCCCACTGAATGGCACACAGCAACAGTTATCCCACTCCACAAAGGGGGAACCACCACTGATCCCGGGAACTATTGACCTATTAGCCTGACGAGCACGGTCTGTAAAGCCATGGAACGTATCATCATGGAACTCATAAACAAAGACATTGGTAACCTCCAAACTGTAGATCCCACCTAGTTTGGGTTTGTGAAAGGCAGATCATGCCTCCTGAACCTGATCAACTTCTTTGAGGCAGTCACCAAAGCTGTAGATGAGGGTAAGGTGGTTCACACAGCCTATCTTGACCTCTCCAAGGCTTTCGATACCATCCCCCATTCTGGAATTATAGCTAAACTCACTAAACTAGGTATAAATCCCTACGTCAGAAGATGGGTTGCCAATTGGCTCACTGACAGAACCCACACTGTAAAAGCTGCAGACTCCAAATCTGACCTCAAAGTAGTGACAAGTGGAGTACCACAGGGTTCCGTCCTGGGACCTCTCCTGTTTGGTATCTACTTCTCTGAAGTACATGCTAACACAGAAGGCCTATGGCTAACGAAGTTCACAGATGACTGCAAACTAGGAGCCATAGTCAAGTCCCCAAATGATGTGGACATCCTACAGAAGGGCCTCGCTGAGACAGATGCCTGGTGTCAGAGCCATGGCCTCAAGCTCAATGCCAAAAAGTGCAGTGTCATCCACTTTGGTAAAAATTCTGTACCCATGAACTACCACATAGGCAGCAATCTACTTAACACCGAATGCATGATAAGAGACCGCGGGACCCAGGTGGACAGTAGTCTCTCCTTTGATAGTCACATCACTACAGTAGTCAGGAAGTCCTTCTACGTGGCACACCTCATCATAAAAAGGTTCTCATCCAGAAAAAAAGAGGTCATTCTTCCCCTCTATTCGACACTCATTAGACCCATTATAGAGTACAACGCCCCTTTTGGAATGTACCTCACAAGACATCTGCAGCAGCTGGAAAGGCCACAGAAGTACCTCACAAAGAGGATTACTGGCCTCAAACAAATGCCCAACACTGACCACCACAAAAAACTCCAGCTTTACTCCATAGCATATCGCCTACTCCGAGGTGATCTCTGCCTAACATATAAAGCTATGTCAAACCCAGAGTTGTTGGACATGCTACACCTAAAGAAATTCCAATCCCTCTGAGCTACATGCTCTAGGGACCTAAACCTTGTCACCACAATAAACAGGACATGCTGGAGGGATAGATTCCTGTCCCAGAGACTTCCCATACTCTGGAACAGGCTACCCATCTATGTCAAGCAAAGCTGTTCATTAGCACTCTTCAAGAAAAATCTTGATGAGTGGATGGGAAATAGGAAATACACCCTGGGGATCACTTCTGTGTCTCTGCTCGACAGTAGCACAGGAAAATAACTTTCTTGGGTGGCGTTAAGCCAGGGAACATTGTTGGCTAGGCTTACGTAGGCCCTTGGACTGATAGCCTCGTACCTACCTATGAACCTATGAACAATGCATAGTAGAGGTGTTAATAGGTGAGGTAAATCTGGTGCCGCCAAAATATGTAGTATATACAGATATGGGGGAAAGCTTAGCAGTGAAGAGAGCAGAAATTCTAGAATACTAAGACCTAGAATAGAAGGGCTAATAACAGAAGAAGTGGATATTAGGTATATAGTAGGGAATGGTTAATAGTAGGGAATGGCTAATAACAGGGGAAGTGGATATTAGGTGTATAGTAGGGAATAGCTAATAACAGGAGAAGTGGATATTAGGTATACAGTATGGAATGGTGGTGGTGTTGCGGTAGCGTTGTCGCCTCACAATAAGAAGTTGCCCGTTCGATTCTCAGCTAGAGCGTCTTCTGTGTGGAGACATGCGTGAATGGGGGTACCTTTGTTGAACGTTGTGCATCAGAGCTGGTGACTCGGCACGTAAAAATCTACTGCCAATCATTAGCGGACCGGAGTTCCGCTGTGGTGACCCCTAACCGGGAAAAGCCGAAAGACACAACAACAAGCTAATAACAGGAAAAGTGGATATTAGGTATATATTGTAGAATGGCTAATAACAGGAGACGTGGATGTAAGGTATACACTAGGGAACAGCCAAAAACAGGAGAAGTGGATATTGGGTATATATTGGAGAATGGCTAATAACAGGAGAAGTGGATATTGGGTATATATTGGAGAATGGCTAATAACAGGAGAAGTGGATATTAGATATATAGTGGAGAATGGACAGAGCAGATGGGGAAGCAGTGGGTATGAGTTTATATGCTGGAGAGGTTAGAAGATTAAGCAGCCAAAGCTTTCTGAGATGTGTGTAATAGTGCAATCATGGGGGTTATGGGAACATAGCTTGCTCTCTGACGTGCGCTTATAATATTCAGTTGGGTATTGTTTGAATTGACTTCTAAACTGTTTGTAGTCTCTGATTTTTCGTATGATCAGATGGAAAGAGTGCCACAATTTAGGGGCAAGAACAGAGAGGCTGTGATCTTTGGAATGAAGTTTAGTTGATTGAGTTATGAAAGTAGGACCATTAGTGGATTGATTTCTTAAGTTGTAGGGTGGGTTGGATGTAGTTAGTCTCATAGTTTAAGAGGGGTGTTGTGTTTTGGTGTAGGAATTTGAAGAGAAGGAGGTTGGCTCTGCCTTAAATGGGAAGCCATTTTTGCAGTGATGATCACACCAAGGAGATTTTATTAAAAAGAGGCTGTAAGCTGGCAATGTTTTTATAAGACAGTGATGAATAGGGCTCAGCTATATTCTAGTTATACACGCAGAAATCTACTTTACCTAAGGCTGCTCTAGCGGGTTGTGAGAAGAAATGAGATATCTTTAAGTTTTATATCTAGTGACAGTTTTTCTTTCAGAATGGCACTATGATTTTGTCCTACCAAAGTTGATTAAATCAAAATGTTTTCCTCCTTCTGCCATGCTCCCACCTTCGTGAAGCAAAACACTGTCCAGCCTGCTGCAGGGCTTGTATACCACACCAATGTCCTATGATCATTTAAAAAGGATATGAGCGTTACCACATAGGCCAAGGCTACTGGGACTAAACCAGCCAAAGCAAAAGGTGTAAATAAAATAAATAATGATCTTGCAGTGACATTAGTCCAAAGCTCTGACCTGTTACATTGTTGTACCAGTTTAGTAATTTAGTTTATAACTAACCTACTTTTAAGATCCCAACTCTACAAACTATTCCCAACTCCACTCATTTACTTCCCTTGCAGCTGGGCTTGACAAAAAAACTCCTCATACAACCTGAGGCACCACTTACAAGCTACATCAGTTCTCGTTACCCCTAGAATGAACTCCACAGCACGGCACATGCTTGTTCCTCTCAGGCATCTGTGGTTTGGTAAGCTCCCCTCATCAATATTAAGGAAATCAACACTTCTTCCAAATTCAGAATGTAACACAAAAATCATTTCTTTCTGCTTCAACGCAGGAAATATCACCTAACCTATCTCCTTTTTGAGCCTCTTCTCCTCTCTCAAGATTCACGGAGAATTGACCCCCTTTAGCAATTAATGTATATATTCCACAGTACACTCTGCAAGTGCTTGTTTTCTAGAATGTATATACCCACTTTTTGTCTGTGTAATTACTCTGAATATTGCTTACATTTCTGTATTTTTTATTTTTAAATATTTTGTGTTTCACCAAGGCTGAGCCTGAGATCAGTCAGTATTAATCAGTACACTACCCCAGTAAATAAATAAATACAACTAAGTAACTAACTAACTAAATTAATTAATTAATTAAAGGATGCCCGAGACCAATCTTTGGATGGATCTTGTAGTTGTCTTTTGAGGCAGTTTGAATCTTAGTGACTATGCTGTGAAACTTATTATGTATATTGTTCTGAGTTATTACGGAAGTGAGCCTGCTTGCATTTTGGCCAGAAACATTGAATAGGCATAATGTGTTGCAGTTCTTTGGATTGTACACCTTTATTCATGTGCAATATAAAGTATTTATTATAGTTATTATTATTATTATTAATATTAGGTTAACATAACTAGTGGAAGTTGCCTGTAAAGACACTTTTGGACATATGTGTTGGATTGTCAGTTTGTCCTTTTATTATCAACATTTTTATTGAGTACTGTATTGCTAAACTGGGACATTAAGTTGTGTTTGTTCACATAAGACTGTACTGTGTCTAACATTACTTATTTTTGGGTGATATGGAAATGTTCTCATACCCCATAAGGTGAACTGACCATGGAAGTAGCATGTTAAGGGTCTGAGGGCGTGGGTGGGCAAGGAGCTTGCCCTCATTTCAGAAATGCATTTTTATGCATTTTAACCATCCCAACGTTGTACTAGTGAAGCTTTCATTGCAGCACAATGTCAATACACTTGCTGAATCATTGTATACTAGACTAATGTGGGCCACACGTCCTTTGCGATATTAACTGATGTGGGGCAGTACTAAAAGTTTGCACTTGCATCTTTTTGATTTTAGATTTATTTCACTCTCATTATTAGAAATATCAGTTTTGACGCCCAATATTCTATTTAACGCTGACTTAACAACTGTTTTGGGGCTTTCTTCCTTGGGCTTCTCTGAAAATGAGTACTGCCAAGCTGAACATTCCTGGTTATCAAATGTACATAAGAAATGTATCTGTGATTTAGAGCCATAATAATTATATTTTGTCTTTTTATGACATCGTTATTATCATTTTTGTTGTTGCTGTTAACATCTCAGTTATGACAGAAGCAGCCACACCTCTCAACTGTACAGATTTTTGCAGAATGCCCAGATTTGTACCTCATACTTTTAGTCTGTTTTCATAAAATTGTGGTTTTCTGGTAAATTAGTGGCAAATCATTAAAGACTGAAGTTAGAAAATAATGACAGACATTTGAGTTTCAGACTTCATACCTTTCAGAAAACGTCATGCTAATGCAAAACCTGTTACTCTATCAACTTTCTAGCTTTGTAAGAGTAATATTTAAAAATTGTCCCTATTTTTGAGCCTGTATCCCACTTTTATTTATGGCTTTGTCCAGATTTCTTGCTCTAGAGGTTGAGAGGTGTAAAGCACACACTTGTACAGCAAGATATTATGTTTAGAGCTTCGTGCAGGATATTAACCTGTTAGTATTTGGAGGGTACAAGGATAGGATAAAACACATTCAAGACAATATGTTTATTGCACAAACCAGCAAATTTCTTTTTTTTCCTTTTAGCTAATGGAATTTATACAGTATTTTGCTGAGAATTTAACTTGAGACTACAACCAATTGTTAATCAAGTTTAATACTTCATACAGATTTTGTATAGTCTGAACCCTTTTGAAAATTCTTGTAGGTTAATATCTGGCAGAGAGCCTCTCTGACACTGAAGTATATTAGCCAGATGGCTCTGCTCTGCTGCTAAAGCCCTGTTATAGAATTTGAGGTAAACTATGAGTGTGCTGCATTCATTTCTTCATTTAGACATCAGAGTTTCAGATCACCCGTATTAACATTTTTTCTTGCAGATATTTATGTGGTTGCTGATTTGTATGGGTTATGTCATGTATATTGCTGTAAACTAAAAGGCTGGTATGCACAGTAGTGCAGTTTATGTCAGAGATTGTGTTGCTTTGCCTAGGACATTGCCTGTAACTCAGATTGCTGTCAGACGTATTGTCAGCTTCTTACAGTGTGTTGTGGGATTGTAACATGATGTAAAGTGCTGTAGGGCTGATCTGTGGGTCAGTCCTGTAATGAGGACATTGATTACATATGTGTCAGTAATATGAACTGTTGTTACTTAATCAAGATGATTTTTGCATCAAGTTCAGTTTTATGAAATAAGCAAAAATCATTAGTGTAAGTTATTCTGCCCATCACAGGGTCATTGCTGAGACTGACCCATCACAGAACAACTAGAGGATTTATAAAATAAAAAAATCAGCTAAAGTTATACAGTATAAAACAATGACAATTAAAAACTACCTTTTACACTGTACAGAGTAATATAATTTAGACAGACCTTTAGGTACTAAACCATACACCAGATCAATCATGTGCCTCATAGGGCAAAATAATTGTTATGATGCAGAGGGTAAGTCACTGGCTAGTCTGCCTTATACATAGTGCATGATACAATATGGCCGCCTGCAGACCTGATGAATATTGCACAATAAATCATTGAAAGAATTGATTTGTTTAAAATACCTATGGACATCTAGATAGCCTGTCATGTTCTCTAACATTTTATGAGGAGGCAGAGTATGTTGTAGTATAAAGTACTTTAGGTTGAAACACATTTGTGTAAGGCAAGAGCTGTAGCTAGGTTAATTGTCATTCTAGCCTATCCCAGGTGGCACAACCTGTCAACCCAATGTTAATGACCATCAACAACATTTCTACTTAAGTAAATGCTATTACTATAGTCTTGTCTGATTGCCAACTCTTGTGAGGTACCTGTTGTACCTCTTAACATCTCAATCCCAGGGTAGTTGTCCCCTTCAGTCCAACCTATGTACAGTACTAGGAAGATATGGCAAGTTAGCTGGAGGGGTTTAAGAATCTAAGAGGTACGCCAAGAGAGGCTGTCACATAGTGTAATGAACAGTGGGTCATTTGGAGGTCTGCAAAGCTGCATAGACTACACTAATGGATGTCTGTCATTTTGCCAAAAGGAATATAATCTAATGAGATTCTTCCCTGTCAAGAATCTAAATGGCAATGCTCAGGTCTGCTCTGAGCTAAAACAGAATGGCATTAAATATACTGATCCAAAGGATATTGCCAATATCCTGGCAGATCGATTCAGTGCCAACTTCACCCCCCTCTCACCCCCTAAATGGCCCATCTCAATACCGGAAGATTGCCAAATTCCAGTAATAACGGCCACACAGGTACAAAAAGCACTCTCTAAAGCCAAGAATACAGCATCCATGGGACCAGATGACATCCCGGGCTGTGTACTACATGAACTACAATATGAACTGGCACCTCACCTAAGTGTCATGTTTAATCATAGCCTCACCTCAGGTTTCGTGCCCACTGAGTGGCGCAGAGCTACAGTTATCCCAATCCACAAGGGGGGATCCACCTTGGATCCCGGAAACTACCGTCCCATCAGTCTGACAAGCCTTATCTGCAAGGCCATGGAGCGTATTATCATGGAACTTATAAACAAAGACATTGGCAACCTTCAAACACTGGACCCAACTCAGTTTGGGTTTGTGAAGGGCCGATCTTGTCTCCTGAACCTGATTGACTTCTCTGAATCAGTCTCCAGAGCCATGGACAAGGGTAAGGTGGTCCACACAGCCTATCTAGACCTTGCCAAGGCCTTTGACACCATCCCCCACTCTGGAATCATAGATAAACTTACTAAGTTGGGCATTAATCCCTATGTCACCCAATGGGTTGCTAAATGGCTTACTGATAGAACCCACACTGTAAAAGTAGCCAACTCCAAATCCAGCTCCAGACAAGTGACAAGTGGAGTACCTCAGGGTTCAGTCCTAGGGCCGCTCTTGTTTGGCAACTACGTCTCTGAAGTACAGGTCAACACTAAGGGACTCTGGCTAACAAAGTTTGCAGATGACTGCAAACTGGGAGCCATTATTGAATCCCCAAATGATGTGGATACTCTACAAAAGGGCCTTACAGAAACAGATGCTTGGTGCCAGAGCCATGGGCTCAAGCTCAATGCCAAGAAATGTATTGTTATCCCCTTTGGGAAAAAACATGTATCCATGAATTACCATATAGGTGGCAGTACACTAAACACAGAAAGTGTGATAAGAGACTTAGGGACACAGGTGGACAGTGGTCTCACCTTCGATAACCACATCGCCACAACAGTCAGGAAATCCTTCTATGTGGCACACCTCATCACAAAGGGCTTTTCATCCAGAAAGAAGGAGGTCATTGTCCCACTGTACTCATCCTTCATTAGACCCATTATAGAATACAACGCCCCATTTGGTATGTACCTCTCAAGACATCTGCAACAACTGGAAAGGCCTCAGAAATACCTCACTAAAAGAATCACAGGCCTAAAGGAGATGCCCTACGCTGACCGCCTTAAAAAACTCCAGCTATACTCTGTCGCATATCGTCTACTCAGAGGCGATCTCTGCTTAACATACAAGGCCATGTCAAACCCAGAGCTGTTGGACATGCTACACTTAAAGAAATCCCAATCCCTCAGAGCTACACGCTCTAGGGATCTAAACCTTGTCATCACAATAAACAAACATGCTGGAGGGATAGGTTCCTGACCCAGAGACTCCCCAGACTCTGGAATAGATTGCCCATACATGTCAAGCAGAGTGCCTCTTTGGACCTCTTCAAGAGGAACCTTGACAATTGGATGGGAGAAAGGAAATTCACCCCAGGGATCACGTCACTCGCCCTGCTAGACAGGGGTCCAGGAAAGTAAATAATGTGGGAAGAAATAGCCAGGGAATTGTTATGGCTAGGCTTGTATAGGCCCTAGGGCTGATAGCCTAGTACCAACCTATGAACCTATGAACCTATGAGAGTCTAGATAAAAAAAATCACTGAGCAAATGCTCATACTCAGTACTGTTTATAACCCGCTTTACAGGTAGGCCTTACACAGTAAGTTACTTGTACCGAGTCCGTGGCTTTTAGAATCTAGCCCAATGTGTTTCCCAGTAGAAATAATGCAGGATTAACATTACGTGGTGTTGTGCGTCTGTAACTCAGCTGCATAATTTGTACATGTAAGATACTTTACTCAATAGGCATAGCTATTTGCTGGTGTCATATTTTGTGCATCCTTTGTAAAGGCTACCATGTAATTCCAGTTTACATTGATTAGTCAGGAGATTGTTGCACAGGAAAGATACTGTACATCAGATGAAGTGGACGCAACTATGGTGCATTACATTTGTTTGATAGCAGAAGATATTTAGCCTGTCTAGTTTGCCCCTTAAGTGCATTTAACATTAAATCTCTCCTTCTTTCCATCCTTCCCCTTTCTCCACCTGTCCCCATAGCTGACCTTAGGCATAGGCCAACTAGGCAGCCACCTAGGGGTGCCAGTGTAGCAAGGGTGCTTTTACAGTATTTATTAGTTTAGGTTTTTTTTTGTATTTAAGAAATGTTTTCTTTAAAATCTGTTAAATGAATACAGGAAAAACTGCAGAATAAGACAAACTGTGAGGAAAAAGAAAGAAAAAAGTAATCTGGATGGTTTAGGTAGACTAGGATGGAGGCACCAGGGTGGTGAGTGTGCGTGGGGGATGCTGTGGAGCCCTTTTGCCTAGGAACTAGTTGACCAAAGACCGATCCTGCTGTCCCGTGACATTTTGAATACTTGTGTGGACCCCTGTTCAGATCTGTGAATCCACAATACCGTCTGACAAGAATTGCTTTTTGTAGGTCCATGGGGTAGTTAGTTCTTACAATCTCTTGCCTGTACCCCATTCCTTCTTGTCTCTCTGACATAATCTGGTGCACCTATATCATGTTCCCTCACAATCCTTCCTGTTCAGAATGACTCTTTCCCATCTCTCTGACATGATCATGTCCACCAATATCATGTTCCCCTTCTGTCCTTCCTGTTTAGAATGACCTTTTCCTGTCTTCCTGGAGTGATCTTGTTCATTGAGATCATATTCCTCCTGTATATTCTGGTCTCCTCCTGCTCCTGTACTGCTTGGACATGCTCTTTTTCCCTTCCTGCTTTGCATCCTTTGGTGACTTTGTTCTGTCCTTATTCCAGTAGTCAGATGTCTGTTTCCTTGGATGGCCACAATGACTGCACACAGTACACAGGCTATTGTGTGATCAGGGCCCACTGGCCCAGTAGAGAGTGGAGAACACTAAGTCTTTGCTTGTGGCATCTCTGCCTATGATGACACAGTTGAGCATTCTGTTTACTGTTGCCATGGCCATCGTAGTCTAAACATGATTGTCCAGTCCTGGTAAGTGAAGCATCCCTGGTCCTTTTCTGCTCTGTCAATATCACTTCCACTGCTACCAGATGATACTTTATACCAGGCTTGTTGTGAGCGAAGTGTAATTTGCATTAAAACTCTGCTACAGCCTATCCTCACGGCCTACTTTGTTGACCCTTCCAAATCCTTACTCGGATTGTTCCATCCGTACTTTACTAATTTGTTCTGTATCTGTGTCATATTTGATGAAGCAAATCCTTTTCTCATTTCCCACAGTTAAGTCTGTAATGAGCATATGGAAGAATATGGTATCCTGTCTCTGCCCATTTGGTACTCCACTAGTCACTTCCCATATTCCTAACCTCACCATTTTTACCACACCCCCCTGTATCCTTGTCTTCAGCCATGCTCTGTTCATGTTCCTTGATCTCAGTCCTGCAGTCAGCTGACATGGTTTTCCCCATCAGTCATCTGTGCTGGGCCAAGTCAAATGCTTTCATGAAGTCCGGAGATACATCTTTTGCTAATTCCCTGTCAGGAGCACCTGTAACCTAGTCATAAAACTGGATAAAGTTTGACTGGCAGCTCCTTTTTTCACTGAACTTTTGCTGGCTGTTTTTGAGATTGCATCATCAAGGAAGAACATGCATATACCATTGTAAACACTGTAGCCTGCTTACTTCAAGGGCCTAAAATCTAGAACTTGCTTCCAAGTGATTTAAAAGTTCTTGCATTGCAAAACTTTAAAATGAGGATTAAAGTGTAAGAAAGCTGTATGCAAATATGCAGACATTTTTTGTAAATCGATTGAGTTAATAATACAGTTTTGTTCAGCTGACTGACAGTTCATGTTCTTTGCTGAGTTACTGGCACTGGTTTTATTTTAAGCTTTGATTAATACTGTTTAGTACACATACATCTGTTTATTGTATTTTGCCTGAAAAGGAGCTCTATTCATCTAGCTACCTGCTTTCTAAAGAAGTAAGTTAATAAAATAAATAGGAACAGAACTAAACTTTCTGTCAGGAGTTTTCTTTAAACTTAGAGACCTATAGTTCCCAGGATTTTCTTGTTCTCTACAGTGTTACATCTACACTGATTGGTGATCTCTTAGAATCTTCATCAGGGGAACCATCTCTATGCAAAACAGATTTCTAAGAATTCTCAAAGGCAGCCCATCTGATTCCTATGCCATGTTTCCCATAAGACTGTCACTTTCCTTGTTAAACTAGTATTTCTCTACTGTTCTCCACATTTTGGCCTGTTTCCCTCACAGCATAGCATTCTCTCATTGTATCCGTCTCCTAAAAAGAAAGCTAAGTATTCATTAGGTACATTTGCTTTTTCCTCAGTCTTCTATTATCTTTCTCCCATTAGTCAGCCTGCCAGGTCTTTCATTCCCTTCTTTCTTATAAATATGTACTTAAACAAAGCCCTTGTTTTATTTTTCGATTCCTCTTGCCTATTCTCTTTTAGCTTTTGGCTTTGCTGCTTCAAACATTTATTGCCCTTCTTCTAATTTCCTTCACTACCTCACCCGTCCTTTTCATCTCTTTTAGGCCCTGGCTTTATCCCTAATGTGTCTCGATTTCCTGTCTAGCAACATTTGGATTCCGCTGTTTTTGTATCTTCCTTACAGCCCTGTCAATAGCCTTGAGTATTTTGTCCCTGACCCATTCCTATAGAATTGAGTATTCTGTCCCTGACCCGTTCGTATAGCACTGAGTATTCTGTCCCTGACCCATTCCTATAGAATTGAGTATTCTGTCCCTGACCCGTTCGTATAGCACTGAGTATTCTGTCCCTGACCCATTCCTATAGAATTGAGTATTCTGTCCCTGACCCGTTCGTATAGCACTGAGTATTCTGTCCTCGACCCATTCCTATAGAATTGAGTATTCTGTCCCTGACCCGTTCGTATAGCACTGAGTATTCTGTCCTCGACCCATTCCTATAGAATTGAGTATTCTGTCCCTGACCCGTTCGTATAGCACTGAGTATTCTGTCCTCGACCCGTTCCTATAGAATTGAGCATTTTGTTCGTGACCCATTTCTGTAGCACTGAGTATTCTGTCCCGGACCCATTCCTATAGAATTGAGTATTCTGTCCCTGACCCATTCCTATAGCACTGAGTGTTCTGTCTCTCACCCGTTACAGTAGCCCTGAGTATTCCATCTCTGACCATTTCTGGTAGCCGTGTGTGTTCTGTCCCTGTCCTGTTCCCATAGCATTAAATATTCCATCCCTGACATGTTCTCATGGGTCTGAGTGTCCATCCCTGATCCATTCCAGTAGCCCTAAGTATTCCATCCCTGACCCATTCACATAGTCATTAGGATTCCATCCTTGACATGTTCCCATACCCATGAGAGTTTGTCTTTAACCCATTCTGATAGCCCTGAGTGTTCTGCCCCTGACCTATTCTGAGAGCCCTGAGAGTTCTGTCCCTGGCCATTCTGATAACTCTGAGAGTTCCATCCCTGACTATTTCAACAGCCATGAGTATTCTGTCCTTGACCCGTTCTGACAGTCCTGCATATTCCGTCCCTCACCCGTTCCCATAGCCCTACATGTTCTGCCCCAGACTCATTCCCATAGCCCTGAGTGTTCTGTCCCAGATCCTTTCCCATAGCCTTAAGAGTTCTGTCCTTGACCTGTTCCAGTAGCCCTGAGTATTCTGTCCCTGAACAATTCACATAGCCCTGAATATCCCATTTCTGACCCATTCCCATAGCCATTAGGATTTCATCCTTGACACGTTCCAATAGCCCTGAGTGTTCTTTCCCTAATCCATTCCCATAACCCTGAGAGTTCATCCTTAACCCATTCTGATAACCCTGAGTGTTCTGCCTCTGACCCATTCTGATAGCCCTGAGTGTTCTCTCTCAGACCCGTTCCCATAGCCATGAGAGTTCTGTTCTTGATCTGTTCCAGTAGCCCTGAGTATTCTGTCCAGGACCCATTCACATAGCCCTGAGAATTTCGTTCTTGACCCATTTCCATAGTCCTGAGAGTTCTGTCCTTGTCCCATTTTGATAGCCCTGAGTGTACTGTTTCTGACCCGTTCCCACAGCTTGTTTCCTTCCTTAGTTTGCTGTCAGTCTTCTAATTAATCCTTAACCCTCTCATCCAGTGTAGATCAACCCAACCTATTAAAATCCCACACTATGCTCTTTGTGTCCTCATCCTTCATCCTGTTGACAGTCACGTGATCATTGTTGGCTAATAGTGCCATACATTTAGCATGCATGACATCTCACCTGCATGGCTTAGGACTACATCAAAATTCTGTTCTTTCTGGTAAAGTCCTGCATCAGTTGATTGAACCTCTCCTGGTCCTAGACCTTCTTTTACTCCTGCTCCCTTTCAGTCCTGTAGCTTGAAATCATCCTTCCTGCTCTTGGCACATTCACATTCATAATACCATAAGTATTAGCTTCTTCCTCTTGCTCCATTTCTTTATGTCCTCCAGCCTTTTTCCCTTTTCTTTTGATGTGTTTGAGGGATGATGCAGTATTTAGTCCACCCAACTGCCTGGGCACCTACTCTAGGTTCTGTCCTGCTCACTCCTTTGTCCCATTCTTAACTTGGAAAAATAAAAACGGCAGCTAACGGACTCTACTGGCAGCAAGTTTAGATAGAAAACAAGTCCACGATGCTGGAAAGTCACACAAAATCCTTTATTAATTGAAATAGAATATCCGTTTAGCGCTTTCATTTAAACAGAGTGTTAAACTTCATCAGACAACTGTTAGTTTCACATTTACTTCCTATATAAACTTCCTTTAATGTTGATTGGTTAAACAACTCATTAATATTAATAGAACTTAGCAATTCATCACTTAACATAAGCACCTATTCATTCTGAATGCATCTGCCTATTACTGCTTATAATTGTTAAATATATGAATAAACTATAAATAAAATTCATTTAACTTTTTATATACACAGTCTAAGACCAATGCTGAAAACCTTTTGATAATGACAATTTTTCTAGGAACTGTGTTTTAGTGTTGACAAACTACATATAATTCCAATAGCTTAACATCTCATAAAAACGTTTCATAAAAATGGCTAATTACACCTATTAATAAATATAAATAAATTATGTGCAAATAGAATATATTAAATATGATAAATATATAAAACATGTAAAAAATACTTATATCAAGTGAAAAAATACTTAACACCAAGTAAACTATGTATATATATATATATATATATATATATATGTATGTGTATATATATATGTATGTGTATATGTATATATATATATATATATATATATATATATATATATATATATATATATAGTGTGTGTATATATATATATATATATATATATATATATATATATATAAATAGATTTTATCTGGATGATGCCGCCTTCACTTTTTTCCTTTCAAGCGCTTCTAATTTCAACACAGGGGCAATTGAGCTATGCTCATTCAGACCTGGCCAACTATCCGGCTTGTTGTCCTGTACAAGTACTGAATCTCTGGCCATGAAACTAAACCTGCGCCACTATTACAATTAATATGCTTAGCCAATGCATTGTTTAGATTTTGTCACTTTACAGCATAATCATGCTTATAGATTCTCTGACAGAGTTTTCTTTCCATTTTCTCAACGTAGAAACACTGGCAGGAAGAAAAGGATGCCAGATAAACTACTTCTTTAGAACAACAATTATATTTACTGTTCACATAATATGTAATGTCTCTCGCTGTGTAGCTATTAGCTACTTGAACTTTGTAACACCAGGAACATGCCCCACACTTATTCATTCCTTGTCCAATTCATGACTCAATTCTCTGCTTTAAGTAACTCTTTAAAATTAGGCCCTTTAATATATATGATATGATGTTAGAAATTGCTTACCTGAGGAAATGTCTTAGACTGAAAATCATTCCCAAAGGCCTACGACTATGGAAGCATCCAAAAGGGCTAGTCCCTGATTCACCTTTACACATTGACTTGCTTAAACTGTTTGATAAAATATAATGACAAAGAAATCTACACTCTAAGCAACGCATTGGCTTTGTTAGATAAAAGCATACGGGATGATATTTCTTTTGACACTTTTAAATATGAATATTTACGTATTTTCTAACAGTATTGACCATCACATAGATAATCTTAAAAAGGGAAAGACTAACAAACTAAACAGGGACCTGAATGACTATGCTAATGGGATGGCATACCCAAAACCACCAGCTTCCCAGTTTAAATGCAAAAATTGCAAGTTTGTTCAAATAAACCACCCTAATGGTAACATAAGGCAATATACTGAGTACGTACTAGAAGTTGACATAGAAGGTGGTGCTGAGTCCTTAAACCCTGATCTACAATACATTGGTCCAAGAAGGTCAGAAAGACTCATGAATAAAAATGACCCCCAATTGAGGCAAGGTGAACAAAGTGGCCAGGAAGAGATGGTTTTTCAAGGGGCTAGGCCCAAGGGGAGGAACTGGAGGACATAAATGTAGTATTATGTAGTATTGGATTTGCCCCCTAGTGAGTTTTGTTCCACTTATTTGCATCAAAAGGGAGAAGGTGATTTTCAAGAATTAACAAATGATGACTACACCATTGTTTTTAACAATCAGAAAGATTTTAAAGTTTATAATTACTCTAATGTGAACATTGATACAGATGTGGCAAATTTACTAGCTAGAGGCATGACTTTTGTGCTGACAAGATCATGATTTTACCACTACTGTTATAGACATGAAATTGTTTTTGGGAAAGGTGAATTTTTCTTTACTGTATCACGACAATTTGCACAGAACTAGCAACAACATACGAAGCCTTAGTTCAATCCACAACCCCCCCTATCCACCCCAAACTCACTTTGTATGAGAAATGATGTGAATTAGATCTTAAAAGTTTGCAGAAACATAAGAACACACACTACATGAATAATTTAAATGAAAGTGAGCTAGCTATTTTAGAATCACTGCAAAGAGAAAAAATAAGGGTTATGAAACCCGACAAGGAGGGTGGGTTGGTTATTATGGGGGTGGAGATGTACCAAAGAAAGATGCAGGAGGTTTTGTACATTGATACTTATAAAAAAGGCTCACTGGATGAGTTGAATGGTGCATACAAAAGGATTCACTCACAATTAAGTGATATTTTCATGGAAAGGAGAATAGATATTCACCTTTATAACTATTTGAACATTATTACACCAAGAGTACCTGTGTTCTTCAGCATCCCAAAAATTCATAAGGGTCTTTGTAACCCTCCCATGAGACCTCTTGTGGATAGTAGGGACTCCATTACTTCATCATGTGCCCAATATTTGGGCTATGAACTTAAGAAAATTATAGAGAAGGAACCATAGATTTGTAAAGATCCATGGAGTTTCCTAGCACAGGTGAATGAAATTGCCTATGACGTCAATGACACTTTGGTGACCATTGATGTCAAAGACCTTTATACTGTCATTCCTCAAGATATTGGTTTGGAATGGGTGAATGAGATGCTTTTAGAACACAAGGTAACCCATGACACTACTACTTTAATTTTAGAACTTTTGGAATTGGTCCTCAGCAACAACTTAATCTCTTTCAACAACAACTACTACCTTCAGAGTAGAGGGGTGGCCATGGGCTCACTGTGTGGCAAGGCTTTCTCCAACATTGTAATGCCATATTGGGAGAAGAAGTTTGTGTTTCAGTCAAGTCATTTTCCAAAAATTAGGTTATATCTCCGATTTCAGGATGATATATGTCTAATTTGGAAGGGTTCTAGTAAGGAATTGGAGAATTTTTGACATATATTAATGAAACTACTACTTTTCTTCAATTCACATGGAAGTATAGCACTCAATCTATTGATTACTTGGACATCTCATTATGCAAAGACCACTGTAATGACAGATACGTGGTCAGAATCTTTAGGAAGGAAACTTATTCCAATTTCTTCCTTCACTTTAGTTGCTCACAACCGCTCCACCAAAAGAGGTCAGTTGTCAAGGGGCAACTAGTCTGAGCAGCCCGGATGACTACCTCTTTTGAAGATTTTCTTGACGAGTGCGACTTTTTACATTCCATGTTTCTCAGAAGGGCCTATCCAGTTAAACTAATTGATGAATTAGAGGAAGAAGTTAAAACAAAAAGACTGAATGGTCATTTTAAGACAATTCTAGACAAGCAACACACATCTGTAGAATTGGTAGATTCCCATACAGAAGTAGTTTTTAATGAGTCTAGACTTCAGAATTTTTGTCCTGATGAAACAAAAGAGGTGTCATCAGATTTTACCAAGGCACTCGTCATCACTTATAGTAAGGAAGCCTATGCTTTAAGATCAATCTTTGAAAAAAAAAATGGCCAATACTTTTGGAAGATTCTTACATGGGACAACATGTGGGGTATAAACCCACAATCATATATAGGAAAGGGCCTAATTTTAAAGACTTACTTAAAATAAAGCAGGGAACTGAGTCACAAATTGGACAAGGAATGAATAAGTATAGGGCATGTTCCTGGTGTTATAAAGTTCAAGTAGCTAATAGCTTCACAGTGAGAGACATTACATATTATGTGAACAGTAATTACAATTGTTGTTCTAAAGCAGTAGTTT
Source organism: Protopterus annectens (assembly GCF_019279795.1). Taxonomy (NCBI): domain Eukaryota; kingdom Metazoa; phylum Chordata; order Ceratodontiformes; family Protopteridae; genus Protopterus; species Protopterus annectens. The sequence continues at coordinate 1,842,586,459 of NC_056741.1, forward strand.
ATCTGGCGTCCTGTTCTTCCTGCCAGTGTTTCTATGTTGGGAAAATGGAAAGAAAACTCCAGTAGAGAATCTATGAGCATGATTATGCTGTAAAGAGACAAAATCTAAACAATGCCTTGGCTAAGCATATTAATTGTAATAGTGACCACAAGTTTAGTTTCATGGTAAGAGATTCAGTACTTGTACAAGACAACAAGCCATGGGGGCTAATTTTAGTGATAAAAGAGCTCAGGTGGCAAATCCGCTTACAGGTGGATAGTTGACCATGTCTGAATGAGCGTAGCTCAATTGCCCCTGTGATGAAATTAAAAGCTCTTGAAAGGAAAAAAGTGAAGGCAGCATCATCCAGATAAATATATATATATATATATATATATATATATATATATATATATATATACATACATACACACATTTCTTTTACTTGATATAAGTATTTTTTCACTTGATATAAATATGTTTTACATTGTTTTATATATTTATCATATTTAATATATTATATTTGCACATAATTTATTTATATTTATTAATAGATGTAGTTAATCATTTTTATGAAATGTTTTTATGAGATGTTAAGCTATTGGAATTATATGTAGTTTGTCAACACTAAAATATAGTTCCTAGAAAAAATGTTCATTATAAAAATGTTTTCAGCATTGGTCTTAGACTGTGTATATAAGAAGTTAAATGACTTTTATTTATAGTTTATTCATATATTTAACAATTATAAGCAGTAGTGGGCAGATGCATTCAGAACGAATAGGTGCTTATTTTTATGTGATGAATTGCTAAGTTCTATTAATATTATTGAGTTGTTTAATCAATCAACGTTAAAGGAAGTTTATATAGGAAGTAAATGTGAAACTAACAGTTGTCTGCTGAAGTTTAACACTTTGTTCATAGGTTGGTACTAGGCTATCGACCCTAGGGCCTATACAAGTGCTAACCGGATATTTTATTTCAATTAATAAAGGATTTTGTGTGACTTTCCACCATCGTGGACTTGTTTTCTATCTAAACTTGCTGCCAGAAGAGTCCGTTAACTGCCGTTTTTATTTTTCTCAGTTTTGAGTGTCTTTTTTCCATTCTTAACTTGGTATTCTTCCTACCGTGTAACCTTGCATTTTATGTTTTCCTAGATTTGCTGCTCTATTTTCATCTCACTTTATTGTATCATTCCTGAACAACAGGTATATGGTGGTCATTCTGATGATAAACAAAGCAAGTATAATAACTGGGTATAACAATCTATCATGAATCACAAGAACTCACTGAAAGTTACTTAAGATCCATTTGAGACAACCTAATAAGAAACAGAAAAAAAATGCAGAATTATTTTTATCTGTTGTAGGTAAGATAACTGCTGTTAAAAATCATAATTATAGCAACAGTTTTATACCTCATAAGGCTTTTGGCAGTGTTCCCATTTTCAAATTGTCTAAATGATGTTAACATGGAGTTACATAATGTTAATGATGATTTTATGGTTAAGTCACTTGCAATGGGGGCCTGAATCTCTTGTATCTGCTATGATATGGTGGAGAAGTGTATTGGCCCATGGACTCTTTTCTACCATGACCGAAACCACAGTGGCAAAGATGACTGTTAGTTACCTAGCTGGAGCTAGAATCTGTCAAATTATGAATGCACTCAAGTCAGTGTACCACATGTGCCAGTATGAATCCATCATAGCCCATGTAGCTGTAAATGACCCAAAATGTACCTTCCTAGGCTATATAAAGAGAGACATTATAGATCTCTCTGACTATGTGTCTCTGGCTGGCATGAGCCTAGCATTGAGCAGCATATTACCATTACCAAGGTTGGTGCCACAATTCCAACAAAAGAAGATTAATTTTAACAATTTGCTGATCTTCTAATACCATTCTAAGGAGATCCAGTATTTGTCAGCATCGGAATACATGGTTAAGAAACCATATTACTTTGCCAAGGATGGTCTGCACCTGTCCCCTTTAGGCTTTCAAATACCGGCTAAATTGTTATTCTCTCCCATATTGACTTTATTTAGGCAATGTAAAATTTGCAAACCAACTGGTATAGAAATATCGACTCAATTGAGATTCAAGGTGCTACTGCTGAATGCCAGGAACCCAAACAAAAAGTTGAACTCCCTCCAAGCTCTCATCACTTTGCAGAATATAGACATCTGTGCAGTTACTGAGATATGGATTAAAGCTCAGAGAGTACCCGGCAGTTCCAGGTTTTAGTGCCTTCCACACTTTTAGACTGGTAGCTCCACAGACAGGGAGTAAAGCTGGCATTGTCTCACTATACATCAGTACCAAGCATACCTACCTCTCTGTTGGCCAAACAGGATGATGTGCTAGAATTTCTTCCAGTGCAGGTTACCATAGACAAAATCCTGTAGCATATCCTAGCAAGTTGTAAGTCACCCTCTATATCCCATGAAACTCGTAGCACATATCTAAACATATTGGAGACACCCAACCTAACACCTTACTTCTGGGGGACATTCATTACCCTTTTGTAGACTGGGAATCCTACATGTCCCCAATTTTTCAGGCACATAAGTTCCTGGACTTTGTAAATACAAACAGCCTTAAGTGGTTAGTGTATCGCAGATTAAACAGATTAGACAACAGAATGAAAAAATCATGGCTAAAATCAGGAAGTGTAACTCCCTGTTAGCAAGGCTTTTGACTTGGTCCATCACTGGAGCCTGTTAGGAAAATGGGAAATATTGAGGTCAGGATCAAAATTTAAGGAATTAGATTTCTGTGTTCTTGAACTGTAGGCTGCATCGTGTTGTTGTGAGAGAGCAGTGCCAGCAGTAAAAAAAAAATAGTCCTGCATCCAGTACTGTTGATGTATTTATTTCAGACCCATCTAAAACAATCAACAAGTAGCAGTGGAGAAATTGGCTAGCCTTAAAATGGTCTAGAAGGGCAGTTAGCCTAGTACTTACCTATGAACCTATCAGGATGCAGAGGAAGAGTGTAAAGCAGAACATGGACAGGCTGACCAAGTGGGCAGTTGATGTTCACTGCAGACAAGTACAAAGTGCCACACTCAGATCACATCAACCCCAGTGGTAGATATCATTTGGGGAGTAGTGGGACTGATGTCAACAGAGCAGGGAGGAGATCTTGGAATGTTTTTTTCACCTGAACTAGATCACCTGGAGCAGAGCAAGAGGGCAGTAGCAGCAGTGAACAGATTGCTGTGGTGCATCCTCAGGGGGCAGATTACAAAAGTAATGGGGTAATGCTCTCACTGCACTGATCCTTGGTCAGGCCACATCTGGAATAATATTTGTAGGTCTGGAGACCAAAACAGGAGAAGGATATTGGCTTGCTGGAAAGAGCCCATCGAAAAACTATTGGAAAGGTGCTTGGGATCAAGGGAAAGGCTATGACCAGTGGCTAGGGCAACTGAAGCTCTTTTCATGTCAGCTAAGATGAAATTTGGGCATAGTATTATTGTACAAAATCATATCAGGAGATGTCAGTGGGTCATCCTGAAAAAGTGGAAAATAGGGGAGATGAGTTGGCAGAGAAAGCAGATTGTAGGGACTTACTACATTTTGTGTCCATTTTTTTATGGAGAGGATTGTATACCATGCAATATACTTACAAAAGTGATGCCTCAGATAGAATCCAGGAAGGCATTCAAGGAAGTATGGGATAGATGGAGAAGAGGAGAGGGATAAGTTAGGTAAGAAGAAGTGGTAAAATGTAAAATGAACTTAAAGACAGAGTAGATATAGTTATTGTTTCCTTCTGCTATGGAGTAAATGTAATGTGATAAGTAGTTTGTTTGTGTCTTTCGGCTTTTCCCGGTTAGGGGTCGCCACAGTGTAACTCTGGTCTGCTAATGATCGGCAGTTGATTTTTACATACCGGCTTGCCAGGCCTGACGCACAACCTTCAACGAAGGCACGCCCATTCACACATGTCTGCACGCAGAAGAAGCTCTAGCTGAGAATGGAACCGGACAGCGTCTTACTGTGAGGCGACAATGCTACCACAGCACCACCACTGCGGGTCCTACTTTGTGTATTTATTTACATTTACTACATCCCAAGTACTCAAGTGAAAAAGGACTTTTCCAGTTTAGATCTTCCTGGTCAACAAATGTAGTAAATAGTACTTTGAGCATTTATTTACATTTGTTGACCAGGAATGTGCAACTGGGAATGTTCTTTTTCATTAGAGTTCTCAGGAGAAGCCTATAGGCACATAAAAGTAATTAATGCACTAATTATGCAATGTTGCTGACTCTGATATTATGCAACAATGTAAAACTAGATGTATTATACAAACAAGTATAGAAATGTACAATAAATTAGAATAGAGTAACAGTACAACAGCTTACAATCATTTGTTAGAAACAGAGTTAGAGTTGCAAAGGCAACTGCTGACCTTAGACATTTATGAGACATCTAGGTTTTTCTCATATAAATATATGTACAAATATGGGTACCTATTGATAGTCTGAGGATAGTTATTGTGCTCAGAACAATGAGAATTTTAAGTGTGAATAGGGGGAATATATATACTAATTTTATATCTTTATTATCTTGGAATATTCTCTCTCTCTCTCTCTGTCTCTCTGAACTTTGAAGTAGAGCAGTGTTGTTGTTAGTGTGGATAAGTAGCAAAGGTGTCAAAACAGTGTAACGTTGTAACAGTTTCAGAATTCACTTTTTTACTGGAATCACATTTTTATTTTTGAAGCATCAAGGTCTCTCATTATCATGCCTCACACTTCCAAAAGGGTCCCAACAAATGCATAACATTAATATGAAGGCTTTTACTATACATTATAAACATTTACCACAGTAGTTGCTTGGATATGTGTTAAAAATGGGAAGTATGTGTGAAACATGTACAGTGATTAGTTGAACAGTTACATATCCAGTTGTATTGGAGGTGGACCTTTTATGGATGCCTTGAATGAATATTTGTTGAGATTTTCCCTTATATTAAATAATAGTACATTATACTGTTTGTCCACACATTCAGGAAATTTTGATTTATCACATTTGTTACTAAAATTGGAATAGATATGTGTCACTGTGGCACAGTGGGATGAGCCCAAGACTGTGTGACATAGTGGAATGAAGCCTTGTCTATAATCTTGACAATTTGAGATCAGTAAATTGCCCAGCTACTGGAGGAGTCATATAAAGGAGGGTGGGTGTGCTGGCTCACATATATAGGGGCTGTGGCCTGGCCCATTGTAGTGTAAACACCTGCAAGAGAGAGGGAGAGAATGCCAGCATGCAGCATATAGGTCAGGGATGTGCACTCTGTGCAGTCAAGCTATGTTTGTTTGGTAACTGTCATGGGGCATGCAGAGATGTTATGCCTACAAGAGGGAAATATTGCAGGGCCTTACATATGTGGGCACTCATGTCAGCCACTTCAAGAGGGGATTATGCTAAATAAAAAATGCTGATATCTGTCTGGATGATGGCCTCCCATGATTGTAATTTATCCACTGGGGAATGATTGAGGCAGCTGATTATGTTGATACTAATAAGTCACGGTATAGAAAGCATGTAGGCAAAAAAAAACAAAACTTTCAGCTGGATACGGTATGTCCAAAAGAGGCTCGTAGATCACAAGATTTTTACAGAAATTAATGGTGTGAGATAGAGATGGACAGTTGGGTGATGTGTGAAGTTTATGAGCAAAATATACTTATGCAGCAGCAAGGTAGCAATTGAACACTAGCCACCTAAACAACAGAGAAGGTGATGACGATTTCTGTTATGTTGATAAACAGTGAATCTACATATTCTCTTGTACATCTCTTCAGGTCTGAGCTGTATACCATTACGTTTTGCTTGGGCCAAGTGGATACAGATTTAGCTGTCATGACACTATGCAGGATATATCACTTAACACTACTTTGCATTAAGTTAATTTTCTCTCATGTCATCCCATTTATACCCCATTTACTACTCTGTTAGTTACCACTGTTTCTGCTTCTTGAAAATATATACATTGCTTCTCTTTCTCCTTGCTCACTGCCATTTTACAATTTTTAACTTTCTCACTCACTCTGTCTCCTTGGACTATGTGGCTTTACCACTGCTTATCTCTTGCCTTACCCTTTAAAAAATTCTGTTACCCCTGAAAGTTTCCAAGGCCAAACTGTCTGCTCATTCTTTTCTTGTTACTGATTCAACGTTAACACTTGTAACATATGTGTCTCAGCATGGTATAAAGTTTGCACATAGTTAACTCAGTTTTGAAACTAGTTTGTTATTACTTGTGCATTCCATTGTTGGGTGTAACTGTTACATGTTTTGCTACTATTTTGAATGTAACCAGGGTTGAGTTTGCAACTAGTCATCCTGTGTTCAGTACTTTGTTCCTGTAACACAAACATACTTAAATACATACATACATAAATAACTAAACGTCTTGTTCAAATTAGGAGATGTGGAGACCTAGACAGTTTGTTAGCAAAATATAAAATAAGTGGGTTGTCAGTTGAATATATTGCTTTTGGCAGTTAAGCAGAGAGTTAAATTATTGTAGCACTTACAAAAATAACCTTTTGCATTGAACTTTATTCATCTGCATGTTCTACAAGAAAATAGGTACAGCTGTAGTGCCCTGACATTCAATAAGGAAAAGTATAAATAACTAAATCAAAAACACAAGCACACCGTTGAGATCAAGTTAAATTTCTTTTATTACAAAATCTTTGGATTTTACATGCATTTCAGGCTTCTGCCATATTGCAGATTGGGACAAAAGCAATTAATTTATTAGCTCAGAATTTGATAACATGAGCATCAGGTTTATTTTATCTGTGTGCTCCTGCTTTCATGTTTTATTCATTATAGATATATATTTTCAGAACTGTAACTTGGGTGGCTGCCCTGGGTACAAGCTATTAGGTGCAGAGATTGGCAATGTGGAAGTTTAAATGAATGAATGCTGTAATACTTGAAGTGAACCAGAATGGATGAGCAACATCAGACTGAAATTCTTTTTTTTTCTGTTTTGCTTTTCAGTTGTAAGTGGTTCTGTATGTTTTGCAGATGTACATTGTTTTGACTTCGTGAATTATGTATGTGTAATAAATTATTTTATTTCTCATGCCCAGAAGTAATTTTAACCAGTGAGTGTATGAAAAGATTTCTGTTGACATCACTGTGAAGACACGTGATATTGTTTTTTTTATTTATTATTAAGCTTTGGATGCTTTACAACACCACCGGTTAGGTTGTTACTATTTGCAGTTTTTATTAAACCATGCAGTAGAACTGACATTTGTGTTTCTGCATTCTATAGTTGGGGTTTTCATCTCATCTGCCATTAGCTGGACTGTTTGAACTGTTTGATGGTGTTTGTCTTTGATGTGAATTTCTACAGTCTTAGATTTTACTGTACACCTCTGTAAAGCTGATTTTCAACAGGCCATTGGTCCATATTAAAATGCACATGTTCTGGACCTACTTCCTGCCAAGGACTGGATGTTGTGTAGTTTTTATGTGCTGTTAAGCACACGTGCATGTATGTGTATATGCTCAATGCAGGTGTGTCATTTGCGACAAGTGAAACTGTAAGTTAAGGTCACATGCATAACATCTGAGAAGAACACATGCTTCAGAGCTATATAGGATTTATTCTTGTGGAAGAATTCACCAAAAAAGGGTAAAAATTAAGTTGTGGAACCGCAGGTGGGGGAAATAACTCATGTGCTGGCCAAACTGGAAGAATGATGGTTGCATGAATAAAGTATCTGCTGAAAGAGAGGAAGAAATTATTTACCAAGAAAAAAAGACTTTCAAAATAATTTGTTTGCTAAAATGATTTGCTAAAATGATAAAATCTGTTTCTGATGCTGAAGTTCTACAAATGCAGGTATAAAGGTTATAGTTACTCATCGAGGCACTGTGTCTCCCTCTGACTAGAGCTCTAGAGCAGGTGAAAGCATCCTGGCTTACATTTGTAATTGATCCAGATTAGGCCTCTTCTTCCTGCAGACTGCAATATGGGAGTAGTAGGCAGGTGCATAACTGGTGAAAGGGTAGCATTTATCACCCTGGGAAAGTTTTCTTTTTATTATTATTTTGCCCAACCCTTTGCTGACCATTGTGCCCTGCCTCCCAGCTTCCCTATGTACCTGTTCACTCCTTAGAGTAAGAAATGAGAACCCTTTGTCCCCATTCATTCCCCTGGTGTGAGAGGTGAGCATGCCAGCAGTGGAAGCCATCATGTGCACACTAGGAATTGGGGTTATTCCTTTAAGCTGTACTACCCCCTTTGTATGCCCCTATTGTCTAAGAGATTGGCTTGCAGTGAGCTTTGAAGGCTTTGGCCGTAATGTCAGAGTTTTAATAAATCTTTTTTGGATTACTGGCTAGTCGTTTTTTACATTGTCTCAGCTTTTGCAAAGCATGTCTGCAAAATGTATTAATTTGCCTCCCCTAAGATGCCCCCCCTTGTGTTTCCAGTCTTCAGTGCAGTAAGCCATAGAGAACATTCCAGCACAGTTGCTTCACATTGATCCCTCACTTCAGAGAAATATGAGGGAGCTGAGCTTCACCATTCCTCTCCTCTTATCTCTCGTACCAGCTCCAGTAAGTATCTGGGCTGATAATTAAACTCTGGTCACTTGGCTTATTGTCAGGACTTTATTTTCATCCACCAGTATAGTTGGCTAACCTGGGAGAGTTTTGTATGCTAAGCAAACCTAAAGCCTGCAATGTCCATCCTAATGTTTCACGTATCTGGAATGTTGCTCACATATCATAGGTTCATAGGTTGGTACTAGGCTATCGGCCCTAGGGCCCATACAAGCCTAGCCATAACAGTTCCTCAGCTATTTCTTCCCAGGAAATTTACTTTCCTGGTCCCCTGTCTAACAGGGCAATTAACGTGATCCCCGGGGTGAATGTCCTATCTCCCATTCAGTCGTCAAGGTTCCTTTTGAAGAGGGCCAAATAGGCACTCTGCTTGACATGTATGGGCAGTCCATTCTAGAGTATGGGAAGTCTCTGGGACAGGAACCTATCCCTCCAGCATGTTTTGTTCATTGTAATGACCAGGTTTAGATCCCTGGAGCATGTGGCTCTGAGGGATTGGGATTTCTTTAAGTGTAGCATGTCCAACAGCTCTGGGTTTGACATGGCCTTGTATGTTAAGCAGAGATCGCCTTTGAGTAGACGATATGCAACAGAGTATAGCTGGAGTTTTTTTAGATGGTCAGCATAAGGCATCTGCTTTAGGCCTGTGATTCTTTTAGTGAGGTATTTCTGCAGCCTTTCCAACTGTTGCAGGTGTCTTGTGAGGTACATACCAAATTGGGCGTTGTACTCTATAATGGGTCTAATAAGGGATGAGTACAGTGGTACAATGACCTCCTTTTTTCTGGATGAAAAGCCCTTAGTGATGTGCCACATAGAAGGATTTCCTGAATGTTGTGGTGATGTGGTTATCGAAGGCGAGACCACTGTCCACCTGTGTCCCTAAGTCCCTTATCACACTTTTGGTGTTTAGTGTACTGCCACTTATGTGGTAATTCATGGGTATATGTTTTTTCCCAAAGGGGATAACTATACATTTCTTGGCATTGAGCTTGAGCCCATGGCTCTGGCACCAAACATCTGTCTCTGTAAGGCCCTTTTGTAGAATATCCACATAACTTGGGGATTCAATAATGGCTCTCAGTTTGCAGTCATCTGCGAACTTTGTTACCCAGAGTCTCTTGGTGTTGGCCTGTACTTTGGAGAAGTAGATGCCAAACAAGAGCATTCCCAGGGCTGAACCCTGTGGTACTCCACTTGTCACTTGTCTGGAGATGGCTTTGGAGTTGGCTACTTTTACAGTGTGGGTTCTGTCAGTAAGCCAGTTTGTGACCCACCAAGTGATGTAGGGATTAATGCCCAGCTTAGTAAGTTTATCTATGATTCCAGAGTGGGGGATGGTGTTGAAGGCCTTTGCAAGGTCCAGACAGGCTGTGTGGACCATCTTACCCTCATCCACAGCTCTGGAAACTGATTCTAAGAAGTCAATCAGGTTGAGGAGACAAGACTGGCCCTTCATGAAACCAAACTGTGTGGAGTCCAGTGTTTGAAGGTTGCCAATGTCTTTGTTTATAAGTTCCATGATAATGCGTTTCATGGCTTTGCAGATCAGGCTCGTCAGGCTGATGGGATGATAGTTCTCGGGGTCCAAGGTGGATCCCCCCAAGTGGAGTGGGATAACCGTAGCTGTGCGCCACTCATTGGGCACAAAGCCTGAGGTGAGACTATGATTAAACATGACACTTAGGTGAGGTGCCAGTTCATTTTGTAGTTCATGTAGTAGACAACCTGGGATGTCGTCTGGTTCCATGGATGCTATATTCTTAGCTTTTGAGAGTGCATCTTTTACCTGTGTGGCCATGATTGCCGGTATTTGGCAATCTTTTGGTATTGAGATGGGCCCTTTAGGGGGTGAGAGGGGGTGAATTTGGCACTGAATCAATTTGCCAGGATATTGACAATATCCTTGGGATCAGTATATTTAGTGCCATTCTGTTGTAACTCAGAGCAGATCTGAGTATTACCGTTTAGATTCTTGACATAAATATAGAATGCTTTGTGGTAGTCCTTAGAATCTTTGGCAATTTTATTTTCATAACTAGCTTTGGAGGATTTTATGAGGGATTTCAGCTTCTTACTCAGGCTGGTAAGGGAGGTTTTTTTGTATCCTGGGATTTTCCTCTTTTCTGCAACAGTTTCTTCCTTCTGTTGTGTAGCTTGTTTATGGCAGAGGACCACCAGATTGGCTTCCATTTTTTGGAGGAGCATGTCTTGGTTCTATTTGGAATGGCATGATTTATGCACGAGTGGATATGCTCATACAGTGCCTTGGTGTATGATTTGGCAGTCGAACTTTCAGTTGTCTGCATGGGTGTCGTGAGGTTTGTCACTTCTGACTTGAGTAGCCTGAAGTTGGCTTTGGACAAGTTTTTTTTATGGAGGTTTCCCTACTGGGGGGTGGGATGTGGACGTCAAGGGTGATTAGCTTATGGGCAGACCTGACCAACGAGGGGGTGACCACTGGTGTGGAGCATCATATCATGAATTTGTTCATCAAGAATCCAGCTGCAAATGGGTAATTAGGCAGTATTTTGACATAATTAGTCAGTAACCTCTTTTGCTGTACTTTTAGACAGGCAAGTAATTAATCTGCAATATTTGCGAGGTCATCTCTTTTACTGTGCACATTATCTTTTTTCTGTTTCACTGTTTTCCCCAGAGTCCATGATCTTCAGGCTGCTTTAGATCAGGCATTCAGGACAACTTCATATTAATATTTTAAAGGAAGTCAAAATTTTATATCTGCTTCAACTGACATTTTTGTTCATAGGTAGGTACTAGGCTATCGGCCCGAGGGCCTATGTAAGCCTAGCCAACAATGTTCCCTGGCTTGCGCCAACCAAGAAAGTTATTTTCCTGTGCCACTGTTGAGCAGAGACACAGAAGTGATCCCTGGGGTGTATTTCCCATTTCCCATCTAATCATCAAGATTTTTCTTGAAGAGTGCTAATGAGGAACTTTGCTTGACAATAATGGGTAGCTTGTTCCAGAGTATGGGAAGTCTCTGGGACAGGAATCTATCTCTCCAGCATGTCCTGTTTATTGTGTATTTTTTTCAGAATCAACAATTTGTGTGTACTTCTATAGCATTGTTCATTATATACCCTAGGATTTAGTAAAATCCTCAATGCCCCCAGTAATTGCCCAAAATGGGTTGGTTAGTTAGCACAACAACAAGAAAATCTGATTCAGAGACAGATGTAACCACAATGGGAAAGACCACGTTATTATGATATTACCATGTTTTTGAGTCCAGTGCTAACATTGTCAGACCTGACCATACTGTACTCCCTAGTAGCTCACGCATCACATTAGTAGGAGCAGCACCCTGCTACAGGCTTGTAAACGTAAACATTCAGGCACCCCTCACACATATACCCGTATATGCAATTCCCTACCTAACCCATGTAGTGCAACCAAACAAGGCAGTCAGTCTCTGTCTCACACACACACACACACACACACACACACACACACACACACACACACACACACACACACACACACCATACCTCTCAACCAACCTCTTAGAGCAAAAAAATCTGGACAAAGCCTAAAATGGTGGTGGGATAAATAGGGACAGATTTTAAATATTGCTCTTAAAAATTTAGAAAGTTGATAGAATACTAGGTTTTTCATTAGCATGAATTTTCTGAAGGATGTGGAGTCTTAAACTCAAATGTTTGTCATTATTTAATGACGTTAATTCTCAGCTATTTGCCAGAAAAGTACATATTTTAGGATGAACACACCAAAAATATGAGGCAAAAATATGGATATTCTGCGAAAATCTGTACAGTTGAGAGGTATGAGTCACACACACACACACACACACACACACACACACACACACACACACACACACACACACACACACACATCCCTGTAGACACATGCAGACATTTTCAAACACACATTCACACACATTTTAATACACCCCTACATCTTCACTAAAGTTTGACCAGTAGGAGTGAATGGATGATTGACATATTTTGATGTTGAGCATTTTTTCCTCTGAGATTGAAATTCTACTCTGTGCCAAGCAAATTGGGAGCCATGTTACATTTCTGGGAAAAGCATACAGCAAATTAGCGAGAGCCTCTCTCCTAGCCTGCCACATTAGCACGAGGCTTCACCTGTAAGAATACTGTCCATGCTGAGACACTGTGAGGTTCAAACCTCAGTGGTAGACCAGCCTGTGAATTCAGAAGGCTTATAGTAATGTGGAAACCTTCTGAGTTATGGCTTTTGAATCAGACTAAGCCTTTCTGAGTCCTAGGGGTACTCTCTAGCTTCAATCACTGAGAATATTTTAAATCAAATTAAGTAAGTCTGTGTTTTAAAGAAATATTTTTGGAGCATTATTGTTTATAATTTTATTATTAGAATTCATTTTTATGGAAACTGTTTTCAATTATTCATCATGTTTGGCAAATATTGGACTAAGCATAATATTTAGTAACGTATTCCTGTTAGAATTTTTTATCTTTTAATTCCATCTGGCTATTATCTCTTTGTTAATGCATGTACCTTTATGAAATGCTTTGGTTAAACAGTATATTAATGTGACTTCACATTTTTAATTTGGAAATGTTAATCACACTCTCCTTCTCTTTCACTTTAGGGGTCATAGGTTCATAGATAGGTACTAGGCTATCGGCCCTAGGGCCTATACAAGCCTAGCCAAAAGGTACCCTGGCTTTCGCCAACAAAGAAAATTATTTTCCTGTGCCCCTGTCGAGCAGAGCCACAGAGGTGATCCCTGGGGTGAATTTCCTATTTCCCATCTAATCATCAAGATTTTTCTTGAAGAGTGCTAATGAGGAATTTTGTTTGATATAGATAGGTAGTTTTTTCCAGAGTATGGGAAGTCTTTGGGACAGGAATCTATCCCTCCAGCATGTTCTGTTTATTGTGGTGATGGAGGGATTGGTATTTCTTTAAGTGGAGCAAGTCCAACAGCTCTGGGTTTGACATAGCTTTGTATGTTAAGCAGAGATCACCTCTGAGTAGGCAATATGCGATGGAATAAAGTTGGAGTTTTTTTTAGACGGTCTGCGTAGGGCATCTGTTTGAGGCCAGTAATCCTCTTTGTGAGGTATTTCTGCGGCCTTTCCAGTTGTTGTAGATGTCTTGTGAGGTACATACCAAAAGGGGCGTTGTACTCTATAATAAGTCTAATGAGTGAAGAGTAGAGGGGAACAATGACCTCTTTTTTCCTGGATGAAAAATCTTTTGTGATGAGGTGTGCCACGTCATGCCTTTGCCTGCTCGATTTCTTTTTCTCTACAATGTGAGGGATTTATTAGTGATCATGCTTTCCCTTATATTCTTTTCTACTACATCAGTTTTATTAAATTAGTATTGTTTTTATAAGTTTTCGCTTTGTACAGCTGACCTCTTATACAGTCATTTTCATTTCCTAACGACTGGCCTTTCTCCATCTCTTTGTCTGTTTATATACATGAATGTAGTATAAGTCACTTTGGCGGCTTACTGAATTCGGTTCAGCTGGACACCTCCACAGAGGATGTCAAACGTAATCGTGCATGTATGGATGTTTAGGATTTCCACCTTTAGAAAACTTATAAGGTAGGCAAAAAAGCCATAATCTGTGCTTCACCTTCTGTCCCACCCATTTTCATAACATTATGTACACTGCTTCTCTTTCACAGCTATGTATGATGCTAGTGGCAACTAAAAAAAGGTAAAATAGTGCTTAATGGATCAGCTAAGCAAACATGTAATATACTGTGCATGTTAAATGTCACCACCAATATTTTTAATGTTTTGAATAATGAGCATATCTGCAGAAAACTGCCATACGTGATAAACTTGGAAGATTGCAATAATAATATTGAAAGGCTATGGATGGATATATGAATAAATAGTTGTACTGTATAAAATTTCCTGCAATGTGTAATTTATATTTACCTAACTACATTTTTTTTATCTATACCCCCAGTATTATGTTAAAGACATTTTTTTTCTTATCTGTAAATACAGCAAGCTGTAGATAACAGAGCCATTATTTTCATGTTAAAAAGAAAAGCTCAAACCATTTTACAACTTTGTGTTCTTCTGTTAAAATGCTAACATAAACAACATTGTGTTGATTGGACTAATTATTTGCTAACAGTCTCATTTCACACCTTCATAGCTGCTTGCTAAAAGGAACGAAAGGCCATTTTCTGACAACAGAACTTGACTGAAGTATGTAAATCTAGGTGAAAAATATGCCGTATGAGTAAAGCTACTTCAGAAGTTTGTGGGAACTCAAAATGAGTGAAAATATCTGACAAGTACTCGGCAAAACCAGATTTTCTGACAGAGACCTTTGATTTATTTTCATTCGGAAAATACTTGACAGATGACACCCTTTGAGTGTTAAACTAGCAAGAAAAATGGTTGACAGATGACAACCCTGGGGTGCCACACCACACAGATGGGTTATTCATTTGTAAGCATTTAAGTAAAGCCTACAGGCTGGAAAATATTCATCACGGTAGAATACATCTTTATGGATGACCAGCTTTCATGCTGGACTCTTGTTTTTCAAAATGAGTTGAATAAAAGTTCTTACAAGAGTCTTTATTTTTAAATGTAAATTCGGATTTCCTTAGCAAACAAAAGAACTACCTTTTAGATCGCTTGGAGAATGATCACATAATTCATTTCATACACAATTTATGAACCACCCCTTTCTGGATTTTTTCTGAAACATCCTTAACTAATGGCCATGTTCTGGACTAATCATGAATAACACATACCCCCGGATTCATGAAGCTCAGCGCAAGGCCAGTGTAAGGCCTGCAAAGGCCGTGCGGCGTATATATGGTGTAGTAGCGCCATATGCATATTAATGAAGGTGCGCTGCCAACACATCCACGTGCATAGGACACATGCGCGAGTGCATGGGGCGTTACTAAGCTGCGCCCGGAGGCGTGTCAATGTCGGCTGTCGATGAGCAACCTAAACTGCTGAATATTATAGTCTGCCTGCAATAGTACGCACCTATCAGTGTCCGTGGATAATGAAACGTATGCAAAGCATGCAAGAAAGTTCCCGGCCACACAAAATTGAGAACCAAACAGAGATGCACGCAACACAATATGAGTTTCTGTCCATGGAACAAATGATATTTAAAATCGTGTGTCTGTAATGTACTGCACTGTAAGTAGTTACACCCAGTGGAAGTGAAGCGCATCATGTCAGTGCGCCGCCAATACACATGTCTAGCCCCATGGGCAGTGTCACCAGCAGTCCCACAGTGGTAGTGATAGTACACAGCTGGGCAATTGTGGCCATATAACAACCATAAAGAAACCTGACAGTCCATATTGTATACCAAACACACACAAACATATGAATATTAAAATGTGCTATACACATGAACAGGAACGTAACCAGCACATACAAATAGGATGATATATGTGGAACCGGGACATCCAAATGCAGAACCCATGCATGCAAATGCAATACGCAACATCCCCTGTATAGCACATAACCTGCACCCATGTCCGAATATCCACCAAATCCAGCTACCAGCCTTGTGCAGCCATACACATACACATAGCGAGTATTCCCCATATGTAGTAGGAAGTATTGTCCTAGGCAATGTCAGGATTGCAAATATGTATCCCATGTATGTAAACATCTCATCACAGTTACGTAAATCTAAATGCCCGCGCGTTCATGTTTTGGCAAAATGTGTGTACATCCCGCATGGGATAAGTAACCTGTTGAAACATCAGAGTTGTTTACACACCACGGTGTCTAGTACTGTACACATCTGGACAAAACATGTATGTGTAGTCACGGTACTGTTCAGTTTCTAGACAGACATGCAAAACATACTACGCAGGATGGAACACCTGTCCACCATGCAGGTCTCTCCACTAGGGTTGCCACCTGTTCAGATGCCCAAGGTGGGACATCTTTTGTAGAAATGTGAGAATTTGCAGGATAAAACATACCCCCGGCCAGTGCAAAGGACAGAATTACACTTGTTTGCCAAGATAAAAGCTTATTTCATAGCATTTGAATTGCTTATACTATCCCAAATAATAGTTATGTGTTTCAGATACAAAATACCTGTATCATGCAACTATTAAAGAAAATAAGAAATATACTTTTGTCTTAAAATCACAGGACATTTGCATGTCTTAGGTTTCGTCGCAGGACACAAATGTCCAAAGTGGGACTTCCCCTTGCAAATAGGAACAGGTGGTAACCCTACTCCCCACTGAATTATCGACAGTATATATTCAACTCAATCACATACCAACACCACCTCTCAACCTATTACAGCAACAAAATCTGGACAAAGCCTAAAATGATGGGTGGACAAATAGGGACAGATGTAAATACTGCTCTCACAAACTTCGAAAGTTCACAGAATAATAGTATGTACATTAGCATGAAATGTTGTGAAGGATGTGGGGTAGTCCCCGAGTATTACAGAGGTCCGTATATTTTTACTGTAACAAACCTTCACATGTTTACTGCACTACTGCATACCTGTAGTTAATTCATAGTTAATTCATGTCCAAAATAATAATCCTCGTATGAATGAATACAGGAAATAGTCAAATGTGAATGGGAACACCACTCACAGTGGATTATGTATTGTAACCACCCCCACCCATATTATGTATTGCCAACATTATAAGCTGCTGACAGGTGCCCAAACACCTGTGTCTGTAAACACAGGTAAAATAATGTGAATGGGAACACCACTCACTGTGGATTATGTATTGTAACCACCCCCACCCATATTATGTATTGCCAACATTATAAGCTGCTGACAGGTGCCAAACACCTGTGTCTGTAAACACAGAAAACATGTTTAAAATGGACAAACTCTGTCCATGTGCTTTGTCTGACATTTGAACATGGTCAGGGCAGTTCCGTTCACCAGGTGGACAAGCCTAAACCCAGATCACCACATGAACACCCTGACAAATAAAGACTTGTATGTGTCAGGACTATAAGCCTTGGGGTTCTGAATATCCCTGCAGTGATTAAATATGCAGCTTGGGTCCAGAGCAGTACGGAATAGGGAATGTGTAATATGTAGTACCACATTTTTCCCAGCAGGAGAATGAATGCCTGTGTCGTAAGTGAAGCGGTGAGGCATATGTTAATGTAGCTGTGTATTATGGGTATGCATATAAATGAGTCAGAACACCACAAGTATAGTGGTTACAGCATCCGGCCAATGTGAATGCAGTCCCGGTTCAACTACGACTACAGCACATATAATGTTAAAGTGTAATGAATGCATCTGTGCTGTACAGACATTTAAATATGTAAAGGTGAACGTGTGTTTCGCATATGTCCATTAACCGGATTACAGATATTTTACTGGTACTGTCACAAGTAATAAAGCCGATGTAAGCACAAAGACTTAGTAAACATATGTAACCCACAATAAGGATATGCATGTGCGCCTGCACGTAACCCACAATAATTAAATGCAAGTGCGCCTGTGCGTGTGTGATCCGCTCACAGCATAGTAAATGAATGCTGTTTCCCCCACGTTAGATATACATGGCTCAAACCTGTTAACCCCGTAAAGTATGAAACCAGAAAAAGGCATGCAAACTACCGGTACAAATAGGAACAAACCCCAGATATGTGCCAGAACAAACATAGAAAGTGGATAGAATAATGGGTGTGTCAGTAGCATGGATTCTCTGAAGGGTATGCAGTCGTAACCTGAACTGCTTGCCAGTATTTCCCAACGTAAGTCTTAAATGAAATGCCACTGCATTGCCAGATAGACACAAGTTTATGAAAAACACACTGAAGATAAAGAGACAACCAGCTGTACACTCTGCGACAATCTGTACAGTGGAAAGGTATGGTATGGATATAGATATATGTGTATGCACATAATCCACAGACGTAAACCAAAGCAAATTATGAAATGAGGACTGTACATGTATATATGTATACACGACAAACATATGTCCCGTAGATATTACATATGTACATAAATAGGCCACGGCATAGCTAATATGGGTAGACAAACAGACATGCAGGAAAGGTGAATAAACCGCTGCCTTCCAAACCATTGGCCAGAAAGTGACAGTCCAGCAAGTTCTACACTTTAAACATGCATATAGGTGTCCATTGCAGGACCCCAAAAATTGATCCATATGTAGTGTCAACCGTCATTGATGCAAAATAAGTGACCTCAGCAAATACGATATAGCTGTACATGCAACAGTAGCAGGTGCAAGGGTAATGACACATGTGTCGATAGAATGTATGACGTATGAACTGATATCCGGAGAGTGGGGAGTGCATATAAGTGTCTCCACACTTCAGTACCGCTCACATTAAACATGTGTAATGGGTACTGTGGAGGGGTGTCAGGTATGGGAATCATGGGTATGCAGAAATGGGCCTAGGTGTTGTTTGGCAGAGATTTAGTAGGCCCGCCCCGTGGGAGTGATGTGGGTATAGCACACGCCTAATGACAAAACATGTACAAGTCATACGCATGTACTCCGACAAATGTGAATGACAACGTATGCCCTGTGAAAGTCAATGTGGAAGGTTAATAGACTCAAAAGAAATGTGTCCCTCAGGGTGTCATGCAGTGTCACCATTACAATGTCCAGTCCCCCATACTCGTACATGAGCTCTGCCACTGACGGAAAGCGCAAATACCGGCATACACATACGGTACATGATAGACTAATTAGTGTGGATAAGCAGCTGTTGGCCTGTGTGAGGAATACAACCCTCTGGGTGGGTGTGTCCTGCAATATAAATGTAATGGCATGTGGCCTGTGATGCCACCATACAGTGTGTGTATTGGTGTCAGAAAGTTGATATCTTGTATCAGACACATACTCTGCAACTGTACAGATTTACGCAGAATGTGCAGAGTTCTGCCTCATATGTTTGGTGTGTTCCACGTAACATCAGTACCATTCTGGCACATTCCTGATAACTGAAGTCATGAAATAATGACAAACATGTGATTTTAAGACACCAAATCCATCAGAAAAGTCATACTAATGCAAAACCTATTATTGTGTCAACTATCTACGTTTGTAAGAGCAACATGTCAATACTGCCCCTATGTGTCCCACTATCAGTTAAGGCTTTGTCCAGATGTTTGCTCTAGGAGGTGGAGTGGTATGATCAGAAACAGATACATGTGTGAGGAAACAGCATTGTCGACTGCAAGATAACGCAGAAGGTATGAAAAGCGCTGCAGTAGGATGTTCAGTACTGTCCGCAGGTATGTGCTGACATGTCAAATGACACAGCAGTCTACATGAAGTACCTATAGGGCTGTCACCTTTACAAATGATGATAGTGAGACATACCCACAGCCATGCACACAGCACAAATAGACATACACACAGCAAAAATAGGCCATGATACATGAAGCCTCTGGCGTGTACAAGTACAGTGAGAGTACAGCAAGGATAGATGTCTGCCAAGATATACAGCAAATGCCTGTAAGGGTGTGTAACACCGCCCGTAACACAGACGTTGCATGGACAATGTTGGGATTTGCAACATACCCCATTGGTATGTGAAAGCTATGCAAATATGTGATACATGAAACAGTCAGCTGTCCATGCAAGAGCAGAGTTATGGGCAGAAAAAATATATATATATATATATATATATATATATATATATAGAGAGAGAGAGAGAGATACAGACACACACACACACACACACACACACACACACACACACACTTGGCAGGGTTGTGAGCAGAACATGAACGTAACCACTGTACCACACAACAGCATTATGCAGTGACAGAACGTGCAACCGCGAGTAGTAGATCACGGAAATCACACAGGCATACATCTAGCCTGTAGACAGTGGCATCAAAGGCAAAGACGCCGCACAGATGTTATGGTGAGTGAATACTGTAAAAGCAATGTACTGTTGTCATGCAGCTGGAAACACACACACACACACACTTGGCAGGGCTGGTAATCGAACTTACACATAACTACCCTATCATACTACAGCATGACGCATTTACAGAATGTGCTACTGAGATTACTAAACACAGCAGACCCACAGGCATTCTACTAGGTGCGTGTCAACATCCGCAAAGGCAAAGACGTCAACAGGATATATCTGTGGTGCGAAGCGATTAAAAGCATAACCTGAGTCCCCAGGCAGACAGGAGCATGCACACATGCACACACACACTTGGCAGGCCTGGGAATCGAACTTACACCTAACTACCCTATCACACTACAGCATGACGCATTTACAGAACGTGCTACCGAGATTACTGAACACAGCATTCCCAGAGGCATACTTCTAGGTGGGTGACATCATCCGCAAAGGCAAAGATGCCGATAGGGAATGTATGTGTTGTGAGACATCTAAAAGCATTACTGTGTCCCCATGCAGCTGGAAACACACACGCACACACACACACACACACACACACACACACACACACACACACACTGGGCAGGGCCGGGAGTTGAACATACACCTAACTACCTTATCACACTATAGCATTACGCATTTACAGAATGCGCTACAGAGATTACTGAACACAGCATTCCCAGAGGCATACTTCTAGGTGGGTGACATCATCCGCAAAGGCAAAGATGCCGATAGGGAATGTTTAGAGAGTGAGCAGTCTGAAAGCATATTACTGTCCCAAGGTAGACGTAGACAAACACACAGCAGTGCTGTCATTGGGGCAACTAAATATCTATGGAGCACAACAACACTAAATAGATATGGGATGCACCACAGACAGTACACCCTTTGAGACAGCAACCAGTGTGTTCAATGTAGGCATCCATCGTGACACTGAAAATGGACATCTGTTGCCTGGATGACCACCATGGCTATACAGGATGTCAATGGCCATGCCCACACGCTTAGTATCACATGTCTGTTTGGAATGTACTGTGTGTCCATCTACACAACGGCGTACTGGGCATGCTCACACACTTAGCATTTGCAAAGGGCCATCTTGCATGCACACGGAGTCTAATCACAGAAGGGCACAGTGTGGAATGTACTGTGTGTCCATCTACACAATGGTGTACTGGGCATGCTCACACACAGCAGTTGCAAAGGGCCATCTTGCATGCACACGGAGTCTAATCACGGAAGGGTGCAGTGTGGAATGTACCGTGTGTCCATCTACACAACTGCGTTACATGGACTGTACTGTGTGTCCATCTACACAACAGCATACTGGGCATGCTCACACACTTAGCTGTTACAAAGGGCCGTTTTGCATGCAGATGGAGTGCAAAGGGCCGTCTTGCATGCAGATGGAGTGTAAACATGGAAGGTCTCAGATTGGACTGTACCGTGTGTCCATCTACACAACTGTGTACATGGACTGTACTGTGTGTCCATCTACACAACAGCATACTGGGCATGCTCACACACTTAGCTGTTGCAAAGGCCTGTCGTGCATGTAGATGGAGTGTACACACAGAAGGGCACAGTACAGAAGGGCACAGTAAGGTATAACTGTCCTCACACACAGGGCGGTCACACATGCAGTGACCTGTACACACACACAGCTGCCATCACAGCTTTCACAGGTGCAGGTCACACACGTACACACTGCAGTGTACACTGTAGCTGTCAAATCAGCAACATGTCGTCGGTGCAGCACTACACAGCCTTACAGTGCCACAACACCATGTGACACATGACCACTGGGCCGTCTTGCATGCAGATGGAGTGTAAACACGGAAGGTCTCAGATTAGACTGTACCGTGTGTCCATCTACACAACTGTGTACATGGACTGTACTGTGTGTTCATCTACACAACAGCATACTGGGCATGCTCACACACTTAGCTGTTGCAAGGGCCTGTCATGCATGCAGATGGAGAGTACACACAGAAGGGCACAGTACAGAAGGGCACAGTAAGGTATAACTGTCCTCATGCACAGGGCGGTCACACATGCAGTGACCTGTACACACACAGCTGCCATCACAGCTGTCACAGGTGCAGGTCACACATGTACACACTGCAGTGTACACTGTAGTTGTCAAGTCAGCACCATGTCATCGTGCAGCACTACACAGCCTTACAGTACCACAACACCATGTGACACATGACCACTGGGCTGTACAGAGGTGTACACCAGCTGTGCAGAGTACACATGTACCAACAGGGATCCAACAGGTGTTATGCATTGCAATGATACCATTATACATGAACAGGTCGGCTCAAGATGTACCACAGACCTTACACAGCTGTGACACCTGACTGTTGCTGTACACCAATGAACACACATCTGGATATGTCATACATGTGATTGTGTGGATGTGTGCATGGACTGCACACACAACACATACATACATAGCCTTTGATGTACCTTGTGCATAACAGTGGCCTAATCAATGCTACACACGCGAATGGAAGGTGGGCCCATGTCTGTTGAATGCTCACACTACAGGGGGTAGCAGTGTTGACCGGGACACATACCCTTGTACTGGTCACCTGTGACACCCGTGATATCATACCACAGTCCATGTATTATGTATGTCAACACACATGTCCAACAATAGCAATGCATACAAACATGGCAACAGGAGACACATGTGACATCTGTACTGTGCATGCAGCAACCATGCATGTGCAGTGGCCGATGTCCGTAACATAGTTGCACCTACCTACGACATGCAGTCACAATGCAGACCCATCATTGACACCTGTATACGGTGACATACAAACAGCACGTATGGAGAGATGTGTGTACATAACGTGGTGAACCACCTGTGTAGATGTATGTGTGCAGGGGGTGGCTCACAGTTGTGTCACACACCATCCTATCATGCCATGTGCAAAGAGTACGCTATGTCGCTGTTACGTGATGGTGCTGACATAATGCATACACAGCAGTCAGGTGTTACCAACTATATGTCACATGGCACCTATGACACCTACAACCTCCCGTGTGCATATAGCAGCACATTTGCCAGATATAGCGTTGGTACACATAATGCAATCAATACCGCTGCATGTCTATCAAATGTGTCATCATATGGCAGATGTATCATTCCCAGCACTGCCATGTGTGTCCGAATGTGTGACCAGAGATGCCACATATCATGGGGAATATGTCCCAGTTGTTACACATCCCTGTACACTGTTGTAGAGATCTGTACATACATCAGTGTGGGAAGCATGACGTCGGCCGGTGTGGTACATCACACACGTCGGCTGTCCATATACACATGTGTGGTCACCACAGTGTGTGTGTCTGTATGTATGTCTGGTGCTTGCTGTGAGGGTGTATGCTAATATATGGTGAGAAATGATCACTAACCCCAAGTGGTGACTAACCTGTAATGGTGATGCAGTGCACTACCCTGTTGATGCCATAGGTCCCAGCCATACTGGCTACCTGTGCATGTTCCTTCTCTGTGACACGTCGTGTGGGCGCATAGTACTGTGAGGGTGATGACCACATAGGCAAGGGTCCCCACCTGCACACTATGGGGTGTGCATTATAGTGGTGTACACCCCGTGAATGTGGCCATGTTCCCGTACTGTTACAGGATCCTACTGCTGCACAGTGTGGCCTCCAGCTACCAAGTGACACCTCACATCCTCATTGGCCAGACCGCTGTGTACAACCCCTGCACCATGTCACCATACCTGGAATGTGTCCTGCTATGTATGTCACGTCTCTGTCCAGTGTAGCCTGTGGCACTGACCACATGCATCAGGTGCAGTATATGTGCGGACATCTGGGTCATGTTGGTGTTTCCAACAGTCAGGTTGAGGGTACATGTAGCATGCTGATATTGCCAGACGTGCCTGTGAGTAATCCACAGTTACACGTGGGGGACTGCAAACACTGCTACCTGTAGGCACATGCAAGTACTCCATAGGAGGGAACCAGGGTATCACAACCAACCTGGTGCTACAAATGTAACTGAGACACATACTGTGAACACATCACAATGCATGCTGCACCTGCACTACATGGTATGACCGGTGCATGTCAACAGTATACAACATATGTCACATACACATCTCTCAGTATTCACACACAACCACTGTAACATACACATCCCTCACTATGCATACCCAGGTAATGTTACATACACCTCTCACTATTCTGTTCACCCTGTGCATCAGAATATTTGTGCATAACCCTGCACCGATGGTGTGGATGACAGGGATGTGGCACAGGCTTCATCATATGCACAGGGTGATATGTTTGCCAGGGGCATAGGCTGCACCAATGGATAACATCATGTGTGTGTGTAAGGGCTGGTGAGTTGATTGGACATGTCTGTTCAGAATGCATGTGGATGTTGTGGAGCCCTACAGTTGTGTTTGCTGTGTGCGTGTATGTGTGTACACAGTTCTGCCATTTGTGAGGCCTACACAGGGTATAATTGACAGCCCCAGATTGTACAGAGCAGGTTGTACAGCTCACTGTGTCCGTCCACGGCCATGTGACCAGTGCCTGCCTGGGGTTGCACGGGCACTACCAGGTGGAGGTACAGAGTGGCTACTGTCCGACGACACATGTCCGCTGGAACCGTGTCCCCACTGAGAACATCCAGGGCCATGGCCACGTGGCCTGCTGTTGACAGCGCAGCACCAGCTGCACTGCTACTGCTACCAGCACTATGGGAGCGGGCATGTGAGGTGGCACACTCATGTCGACCTACACTAGGTGGTGTTGCTGGCCTACGTCCACGTGGCCTACGCCTCACTCCTACCAGATGTTCCAGCACAGACAGCTCTCGCTCGCCTAATCACCTATCCAGAACATCAGCAATCTACTGTTGAGCATTTGCCAATGCCTGGATGTTGTCATTTAGGGTATGGATAGCAGCCCTCTGTAGCCTCTGCCCTTCTCTGTTCTGCCATTCAGCACGTGCCTGTGCCGCCATTACAGTCTGGAACATGCGTCTGGTGATACCAGCTGCTGCGCTCTGTCCTGCAAGTGCATGTCTGCCAGAGGTCCTCCTACAAGCAGCACCACATGCCTGTGTGGCACATCTGCAGTCATTACACTGACACCATGGTGTGTAGACACACCTTCTGTAGCCACCACATGTTCCTGTTCCACGCTAACAGATGCTGACTGTCCTTCCTCTATGGCCACTGGTGATGCGGTATGTGTTGGCAGCAGAACTGTGTGCGGGGAAGAGGGGGACATAGCTGGAATGGTAACCATTGGCACAGATTCAGCCCCTGACAACCCTGCCTGTACCTCATGCATATGTTCATCACCGCTAGTATCTGTGGGGACACTAACATCAGATGGACCGCAGGAGGGTAATGCACCTACATCACCTGTGAATGCAAAGAAATACTGTAAAGTACAATAGACACAGAGACACACACACACACACACACACACACACACACACACACACACACACACACACACACACACACACACACACACACACACACACACACACACACACACACACACACACACACACACACACACACACACACACACACACACACACACACACACACAGACAGACACACACACAAACACCGACACACATAGACACACCATGCATGTGATTTGACAGATGGCATGCAGCATGCCTGCGATACAGCAGAGGGCATGCAGCTCAGACATTAATAGTGTTAGTAAGCATACCTCCCTGGGGTGCACACTACAGCAAGCAGGTGTCATATCAGTAGCCATGCAGTTCACACAATCATGGTAGTATGCATGCATCCCCGTGATACACCATGTGGCCCAGAACAGGATAACAGTACACATGGCTGATGTGACCTTGACATGTAATCTGCTGACATGTGCATTAACATGCATACATGTCTGACACAATGGTGTCCTGACACATGTACAGCATCATAATGGGCTTCACATTGCAGTGTTGTGTGTATGCCCTACAGATAGAATGCATGTTTAACAAATGTGCATGAGCATGGGAGGGTAGTGTGAGCCGTCTACATTGCTATACAGTGTGAAGTACAGACACTGTGCCATTGCATGGCATCATGAGGCATCTATGTTGCTGTAGAATGCATAATATGTACACATTGCATAGCCATAACTGCAACACAGTCGTGATGTTCAACAGATCGTATATAGTAGACTTCAGTGACACCTCCAGTAGCTGTGCACAGGCTTTTAGGTTGTCCAGTGTACCACATCAACTGTATAATCGGTCAACTAAGGCTATAATTGGACCATATGTGGACAATGTGCAACAGGGTGTATACACATCCCATGTACTGTGTGGCTACATGTCTCTGGCCATCCCCCATGGCCATGTGTGCACATGTGTTGGCCAACTGTGTGTGATGGCCATCTATCTCACATGTCTGTGTTGTCCAATATGACATACACCCATAGATGTCAGATATGTCACAATCCACAGGGCTATGCAGACAACGGGTTGTATGTTTGGTATGTGGGGTATAGGTCATGCGATAGTGTGACAATATTGCAGACAGAACACTACATGTTTGGGACATGTCAGGTGGCACATCACAATGTGTGCACCCAATGCAGGGGCATATGACACAATGGTGACACCTGTGGGCTGCCCATATCACAGCTCAGTGTGTGGTACTGTGTGCGTACCACACATGTTGTTCCAATGCATACTACATATGCCTCCATTGTAGAACACCTCCACCGTTGTATGCATAGCTGACCACACATGTCGCAATGACAAGTACTGTGGTTTCAAGTCGGTGTATCATTACATTTGTATATATTGCACATGGGTGGCCTGTGTGAATGATGGGTGATGCGACCTGCGTATCGTGACTGGAACAAACATCAGGTGTGCAAGTGTTAACCGGCCACATGGCAAATAGATCTACACTGTAACATGCCTGATACTGATGACAGTCTCACCTGCAACGGACTCATGTCTGTGCGGCACGCCAGAGGTACCTGTATAGGGGTGACACACCAGTATGACAATTATCCATGACTGTATGAGAGCCACAGGTTGCACTGTGCATGTGAACACATTCACCTGTGTAATAGCATATATTATGCACATGTGTGCATACACAACGTAGTATACTGTAGTATGCAGCATGTGTGTCCACATACCTTGCATATGTTGTTACTTTACATAATGTACAGTGACACATGCAAGTACATGGGATATAACAGCCATATGTGCAGTACTGACTTACCAGGCAACTCCAGGCTCATTGGTTGGGAGACATGCACCTCCACGATGGCAGCTAGTGTTTCTGGATGCTGTTTCCTGGGTGTCCCCAAACTGGCCAGTAGCTCCTCGGTGTGTGTGAGTGGGGGCTGGGTTGGTGGCCCACCACCTGTTCCACCTTGTTCCCTGGTGATTGCAGTGGCATGCTGTTTTGCATGTCATATCAAGTCCATGCAGTGTCTGCGCACCTGCTGGTAGATGCGGTTATGGCCACCCACATCGTTCACCCTCCTGCGTAGATCCTGCCACAGGTCATCCCGCTGCTGGGCATGCTGTCGCACATGGCTGAACAACAAGTCATAGTTGTCATGGAGCTGTGGGATGAGGACATCATCCTCCTGGCGGCTGTATGCTGGGAGGCATGTACAGGGCATTATCTGTAAGACATAATGATGGTGACAGGTCACAATTTCAGAGATGTACAGAGATACTGCTGCACATACATTTCTATGACATCTGCTACATCTGTACAGTTATCTTTGCAAAGCATCATGACACTGACACGACTGATGTGTTTGTGTCACACACATGTCACACCCATTATGCATTGGATATCATCACCATATCTGTGTGTCACCTCATTACAGTGTTCATACTCCATGTAAATGCTGTCTTGCTGTGGGCATGTCTATTTGCTTGCACTTGTGTTCTTACCTATCTGCACATGCCTGGATGTGTCCACGGTACTGCTGTTGACCTGGATGCTGTGTATATGTCACATATCAACACAGACACAGCCGTAATGGACTTGAGCAGTGACAATGCACACATACGCATGGACACCTGTACATGCATGTGTTTTGCCATATACATCTACACAGCACTGTACAACTGTTCAACATCCTGCCACGGATCGCCTGTATTGCACATGTGATAGACATGGGACAATGGCTAGTCAGACGACATTCACAGGGATGGTTATCAACCTTAGCATGTGCGGGCATGGTTTCCAAGCTGTAACAGACAGCCATTATGCCACCACAAGGTGCATCAGTGCCACATTACTGATCCAGTCAGTTGATAGTACATCTACCATGTGGCCATCACACCATGTATGACTGGGATGACATGTGCAGCTTTGATGGACAGGGTTGCATGGTATGGTGGGAGTATGTCACATATATGGCACACGGATCTGTCCAGCCTGTGGCGATCCTAGTATTAGGACGGTGGCTGTCCATGACATATGTCTTATAGATCAGGATATGGACATGTAGCATGTCCATCATCATGGTGTAGCAAATGTCTTTCTGCAAGGTAGACAGCATGCTGCATAGTGGAGGTGAGGATTGTGAAGGCTGGTATCGCACATCCATGCATAGCCATTACCCTTTAAAGGTGGTATGTGATCCAATATTGGTCACCACAGTGCTGTATATGCCTGTCCAGTGATCTCCGTGCTGACAGATGGCACCCTGACATGACATGGATACCTCATATGACTACCTAAGGGGCCTGGAGACATCACCAAGTTGGGGGGTGCACTGCACAGCACCATCCCTTACACAGTGTCCATAATGTTGATCACAGCCTAGGTAGTAGTTTATGGGTACAGGGATGTTCACCCAGCGGTGACAATGCTGGTATCATCCATCAGACTGTGCACATATGTCACAGACCTCACCCACACAGCCCATTCTGTATGTTGTTCACAACACTGACACAGCTATACTGATAGGTCATGGCCATTCACAGCCTTACATACACAGATGCCTAACATTTGTCTGTGTGGTATGGGCTACAATGAGGGTGGGGTACAACACATTAACCCTGTTCTACTGTAGCTGGCACTGATGTGATGTGCACATGTCACTCTTGCATCTTTTATAGTTGTGAGTCTGTCAACAGGCTACTGGTGGAACACTCCTGTGACATACAAAGGTATTTGTAATTAAATATCCGTGCTGTCTTGTACATCTGTACTGCTAGCATCTACAGTGATAATGGTTCATGGACATGCACACCATACTCAGCAGGGTTATAGTGCGGTGCCACATAAATGACTGTCATCACCACTTGTGGGTTGATATTATTCAACACCCTATCTGTATTGTATGGTCATGCTAGGCACTTGTTCAGAACTTGTGAGCATGTCATGAGCTACTGATTACTATAGCACTGCAATGACAGGTTATAGACAGACCATACCTTTCAGGCACATACCTGGACCGGCACACCCACAGCTGAGGGTTTCCCATATCCCACTATGATTTGCACATATCCTGGCATGTTACTTAGCACAATGCATCAGAGGTGCTCCACGTGCAACTAACTGTGTCCGGGACCGCTATACACATTGTAACAAGCTACAGAGTCAACATCATACCCCACGGTTAACATACCTTCTTTGTTGGTATATTGGACAGTGGGCCTCAGATAGCTACTACTGATGTGTGACTGACACTACCCACACTTACCTGTGATAGCCACTCATGTACCGACACATCCATGAGTCATAACCTCTGCTCTGCTGGATCAACCCATACACACTACCTCCAAGACCTACATTAACCTTGGCATGAACACTACCACCATGTGACTGGTGTTACACACCTGGGGTTATCCCCTCATTGGTGGATTCCGAACATATGCTAATCAACCTTGTTAGCCCCATCCCGGCACCACACCCATCACAGCATACACAGTACATGAGTACTACAACACCTACTACAGACGTCTGCTGACAGCGGTTGTTAACGTCATGACACCCATGCAGATGGACAATGCACATACAAATGCTGACACATACCCCAGTGCACTTCATTAGCATGTACACAACTGCATGGATCATGCTATTCCACACAGAGCCATGATGATACTCACCAGATAACAGACGCCACTCTGGTGGTCATGTTCCATGGACATATGATGTACAACAACAGGTGTAGGCTGTTGCACAGTGGTGTACATTCCCATGTGTGGGGTGGCTCACTGGTCAGCCATGGTGGGGCCACAGGGTCTGTCATCACATACTCCAAGACTAGCTACGTAAACATGAATGCCATACATTCCGGGGTGTACCACCAGGCATTATGGTGGTATGTCAGTAGTCTATGGCAACACCCACATCTGCTGTCACATACAACAGTCACTCAGGAACATTACAGACCCAGGTGATGTTGGCAACATGCTGGAGGATGGATTCAATGCTAACATTACACCCTCTCACTCACTACAGGGCCACAATCCATACATGAACATTGTGGTGTCCCTGTGGTCACACCTACACAGTACTGACTTACACTCTATATGTCCTGGGACACTGGCCCCATGTCACCTTCCAACATCCCAGGCTGTGATGTCCACCAACCACTGAATGACATGTCTCCCCTCTAGGCCACCATATTCAGTAATAGCCTTGTTTCAGACATTGTAGCCCCTGAATGGCACACAGCAGCATTTATCACACTACACGCAGGTGGCACCACAATGCACGAGTGGGACTATAGTCCTACACACCTGACTGAACTGTTCTGCATGGCTATGGGGCACGTCATCAAGGACGTCATTCACATAGACATTGTTGGGCTCCCGTCCTTTGCTGCCACCTGGGTTGGACTTGTTAGGGCCAGAGCATGGCCCCTACACACGGTGGACTCCTTTCATACAGTTACCAGGGCAGTTGCTGATGGTACGGGAGTCCACACATCCTACATTGTCCTCTCATTGCCTTTCAGCACCATTCCCCATTCTGGTATTGACAACATACACATCCACCTGCACATCGTACCCTGTGTCTCAGGATGTTATGCAATGTGGCTCATGGACACACACAGTGAGGCCGGCATACCATAGTACCTACTACATGTCAGGTACATTTGGCATACCACAGTCCTCAGTCATAGGGCCCCTCATGTTCAGTGTATGCTTCCCTGCAGAACAGGCTAGCATAGGGGACTTTCCCTGCCTAGCTTTCAAACCCCTGCATACAAAGTGCCATGATTGCTCCACCAGCTGATACTGACTCCATCCATACGGGTGTCGCTGTGACAGATATATGATATGACTATCATGGCATCAAGCTGCATGACACAAGGTGCATGCACATCACCTTTGCATTACACCATTCACCCACTGACTATCACATGGGTGGTAGTCCCCTACATACATATCACATTGTACATGTTTGCAGTACACACATATGTCGCACCCACTCCTGTGGTTACCGTATTGCCACTGTGGCGTGGATATCCTTCTACTTGGCCACACCTATCTGTACTGGGTGTGTAGCTGGTACATAGGCACCCATTGTACCTCTGAACTCAAGACATCTACACACATTCAAGGGTACACCACCCCATTTAGGGTGCACCTTACACAACAGCTACAGCTTTACATACCACAACATTAACACACCATGACATTTACTGACCTCCGACAGTTTAAATATGTGGCTGCACTACAGACACCACATCTGTACACATTTGCATACTACATACTCAGGGGTGACCTCTGCTGATCAGACAGGGCCCATGTCCACAATATTATTAATGGATATACTCCTCATATGCGACATAAGCAAAAACCACTGTGAGCAACATGCTCATGGATATGTGCACACACACCACAATGAGTGGGATGTGCTTGAGGGTTACATTCCCAAACAGGACACTCAACATGCTTTGGAACATAAGTCCTATGCACATCACGCAGGGACACTCAGTAGCACTGTTCATGTGATACCTCCCTTGGTGGTTGGGAGACACATGTAGGCCTGGGATCACTGCAGTGGCTGTACTGTGCAGAGGTGCAGGTAACACATGGCTCTGCTGTTCACAGGACACTACCCTAGAGAGGTGCCACTAGTGTGAACACTGTAGTTGTGCTTACACATGGACTTGCCAGACTGCATAGTACCCCACTATGCACCAGTGAAGCTATTACATGTCCTTTGTGCATGGTTACTTGGTAACCCTTCCATTTAGATTAGCTATCATGCTATTACAATGTCCCATGCCTACAAGCCATATGTATCCTGTTATTGTACATGCCAATAGACGATACCTGTGGTATGCATGATATGCCTGTTATGCTGTGTAGAATATCTGTCATATCTACCTACAATACTATACATTACACATAGTATCCCATAATGCAAAGCATACTTGCACAGCGGG
This sequence comes from Protopterus annectens, assembly GCF_019279795.1. Classification (NCBI taxonomy): domain Eukaryota; kingdom Metazoa; phylum Chordata; order Ceratodontiformes; family Protopteridae; genus Protopterus; species Protopterus annectens. The sequence goes on from NC_056741.1 coordinate 1,842,619,358, forward strand.
ACCACCTTAGATATGTCATTAACGTTATATGCCCATACACATTCGTGCTGTGACAGTATATCAACATATACTATCCCCTGCTATGGCACGTCCTTGTTGGACATACCCTACCACTGACGGCGGGTTGTATGGAGTTGTTCTGTTTAACGCCCTCATGTAGCATCCCTTGTGGTGTCTGTGCTGTGTACCTTGTGTCCCACTGCTGGACGCACAGTTTCTACAAGCATTGGTATGCTCAGCAGGACATCACTACATAAATACCTTTCCCCACTTTATGCATTGTGGACACGTTTAATTAATGCAAACCAGGATATACATACAGTAAAACTAATTAATACAGATCATGCTATACATAACCTTACATATCGGGTGTTCTATATACTTTGTTATCGTTACGGCATTTTGTTTCTATCTCTCTCACAGTGTTTCAACTGGTATTCGGTATGAGCATACGGTTTGAATGTCTGCCAAAGTCATCCTTATATACGTCGATACCTGTAACATGTGGATTCATCCCGCCAATTGGTGTTCCTGAGTGACTAATTACTTGCATATCAGCTGTGCAGCTACTCCATTCACCAATTACTTGGCAACAGTGGGGTATAATTGAATTCACCACTTGGGCGTTGCCTATTTGCCCTACCTTCGTGGAGACGGTCTGTATTGTGTTTTGTTATGTGTAATTGCAACTGCTATGCATGGAGACAAGTATACTTTGGATTCATGTCCCCCGTGGATTGTGTGTGACAGGTAGAGTATTTGGTTCAACATGTGGGTGTACCTGTCATCCCAACGTCTGATAACGGAGTATTGCACACAAAACGTGTAACATGGCTGTTTGTTCCATTATACAATGCCTGCAATTTTGCATGACGCCTTTAATTGTGTCTCTCACACGGTATGTTGAGGGTTCTGCTGTTGTAATTGACTGACTGGATATTTGTGCTGCTATTACAGTCTGTATTGCTTTAGTTTCTAGTGTGGGGGATGTCGGTGGGTGTACGTAGCATATACAGGTTTGTGGGCCTTGCATTTCTACATAATCCATATATATGTGTGTGGGCTCCATCCCTAATTAGAGAGCTAACAGTTAGTAGACTTATGTTACGGGATTGTACGTTGGGCCGTTGTTAATTGGTTTCTATATCATCTGCAGGTGAGCTTGCTACGTGTATACCTCTGTAATTGCAGCGATATATCAAGGGATATGTGTAAGTGACAGCTATCCCTTGTATTTCTGTCCCAGATATTTGCAGTCATTGTGGTTGTGTTGGTAAAAGAGCCTGTTTGCCATGGGTTTCCACCTTTTCATATGGTCATTGTTGGACACTTGCGGGACACACAGTGGTGTTTACAGGCCAACACGTAGCCACGGTCAGTACACAGGTTAGCACATACTTTTATCCTCAATACATACCTATTGTTGTGTGACTTTGGCTACTTATCATATTGCATGTAACATTTATGTTTCTTACATACAGGCATAACTACTAAATACGACTATTACATTATATATGGGACATATGTATGTCCTACCATCTCGGACATTTGCCCTTTGTACTGTTTTATGTCAGGGCACACATGCCCAGGGTGGGGCTGTCCCTCCTACTGTGGGACAGGTAGTAACCATATGCCTACGGCTAGCTATACCCACACCTACCGTACTGATCTGCCTCTGACTTGGCACTAACAAACACATGTTGTGGACACACACACACATTACAGTCACACGGAGACGCACACGGCACCCTCAACACACACTTACACAGACTACGGCACTCACAAACACAGTTGAACACAGTACCTACGTGGACCGCAACACCAGCAGCAGTGACTAAATGTCCCTTCATATCATCATACTATTACTCGCGGTTGTACTGTTCCGGTACTGTGTTCTATCGGTCTTTCAGCCTCGTGGTTATGCATGTCGGTATGTTACACATTCCATGGTTGGCAGTATCCTATTTATTTGTACCTCCAAGGTGTTATGAATGTCGTTGAACTATCTATTATATTTGCAGATATTGCTGAATCCATCTATATCACCATATATCACTCTATTGCCCTTTCTATCTGTATTATATATATGCACATGTGTACATATATATCTATATCTATACCTATATATATATATATATATATATATATATATATATATATATATATCTGGTGGGGAACGTGACAGGGACACATCACCACCATATGCTGTAAGGCTCATGTACTGTTCAGGTGTTGGCATTCCGTGTTCCACTAGCTGTTGTGTTTACAATGTTTGAGGGCTGCCTATGTAGGAGTCACACGGCTGCCTATGTAGGAGTCACACATTGGGCCACCTATACATTACAATTTACAGGTGGTCATGTTTGTGTGCCATCCATTTTACTGTGTGTGCAGGTGGAGAGGTGTCAGTCCGTAGGGGCCTACACTTTCAGAGTATGTGCTATACGTTCCCTCTTTGCCAAGGCGTAGGCATATTGGGCACGCCTCCATCTGCCTACTGGGACTGGCACAGTGTGTTCATGGTCTGAATCCCTTTGTGCCTGTAATGGCCTTGGCAATTGCGGTGGGCTATGAGGGCCTTCACCATTTTGTCCCTGCTGCAGCTGCTTCCGCAGGATCATATTATGTAGCATGGCACATACTATGACAATGTGGGCACACATGCCTGGAGAGTACTGCAAGGCTCCACCAGATGTATCCAAGCACCGGAACCATGATTTCAGCATCCTGAACACACGCTCTATGATGATTCTGGTTTGTGCGTGTGCCTCATTATGGCGTTCTTGCATGGGTGTGTGTGCATTTCTGATGGGAGTCATCATCCACGGCTTCAGTGTATAGCCAGCATCCCCCACAAGATGGCCATATGGGATGTCCCCCCTGACAAATACCTGATACAGCTGTGAGGCATGCCAGATATGGGAGTCATGGTAGCTTCCAGGGCTGCCAACACACACATCCATGATAATGCCCTGGGCATTGCACACGACCTGGCAGTTGATGGAGTGGAATCTCTTGCGGTTTATGTAGCGCCTACCATGTTCACCAGGTGGTGACTTGATTTGTATGTGCGTGCAGTCTATCGCATCCAGTACCTCCGGGTAGTGTGCCACACGGTGGAAGTGGTGCATATTGCTGGCCAACTCCTCCTGAGATTGGGGGAAGTATATCTGCTCATTGGCATGTGGTAACATGGCATCCAGGAACTGGTGTAGTACCCTGGATGCTGATGCCTGTGAGATACCCATTATATCTCCAGTTGGCCTTTGAAAGGTACCTGTGGCCAGTATTTGCAGGCTTGCACATACCTTCGTGTCCACTGGGATGGGTTCCCCTCTGTTGTTTCTGGTTCTCAGGTGTGGCCGGCACAGCTCCACTATTTGCTGTAACATGTCCCTGTCCACCCTGTAATGCTCTACTATCTCCAGGTCATGTAGCCCCTGGTAGGTTACCCTTGGTCTGAACACTCTCCTTCTCCTCCGAGGCCTGCGGTGGTTGTCGGCATCATCACCACAACACCGTCAGTCTCTAACACATGCTGATGAATCACAGCTATGGCAGCTCCCAACATGTACATTTTAAAAGTTCCCCGTGTGTTTACACCTATGGTGCAGTGTTTGGGAACACACAGGTGTGTGTTGGGTGCTTTCACACTTTATACTATTGTGCTGTGAACACCGATGATGTCATAGGGTGTGTATGTACGATCATAGCTACAGGGTATCTTATGTGTTTTACTGCCGGAACTACTATTGTGGTGCCTTTGGTGTTAAATTACATTTGCCTGCCGTGGATTACCTCTTGACCTTCCCTTTACATTTCTGCATGTTGCACCTACCATTTTCTGGTGTGCATCCTGCAGCCTACTTTCATTTGTACTTTCCTGGACCTGGCGTATCTTGCATTATGTGTGCTACTGCCAGTCTGCTGTTGGTTTGCTTTGCTCTGCTGTGTCAGGTCTCCTATCTTTGCAATCCAATACCTCCCCTCCTTTCTTTGCATTCCAATGCCTCCCCTATCCTGTTTTGCAGGTTTCTGCAAGCAGACTTGTCAGATGCCGTCGATTGGCCATCGTGGGTTGATTGGTGTTGATTGCTCATTAGTACTCCAATTACCCTACTTCCGCATTTCCTTCTTTTCTTCCCATGACCTTCCTGTTTGTGCTATTGTTTGCGGCGCGTGCGTCCGATTACTGGGTTTTGGGCATGTTTTCATCCCTGTACACATGCGCTTTTGGGCACCATGTGTGCTCTCAGCTAAACGATTCTATACCTTCCTCCCCACCCCTGTCCTGCTGTGCTTAGCAATGGACAGGCCAGATTTGCATTGCTCCAATGTGCTTACTGCTACGGTGGCACACCCCTCTGCTGATGTCATGTATCTCCTCTGAGCCACTCCTCGGTGTTATACCGCTGCGCCGTATGGTACAACCTTCATCCGGCGGGACATTTGCGATTCAGTATTATCTGCCTCATTTGCATGGCATTGACTACTAATTCATAGTTACCGCGCCGAACACTATTGCAGGCCCTTAGCAACCCTTGCACCTTGGTTGTGGTGTTCCATGCCTACCATTGTATATTATGCTGTAAACCTGATTTCTATTACGTTACGATTTTATGACATTTTTATGTTATTTCTTTATGTTACAGCTTCCGCACACATGCCCTGCGGATGTGCTGTGCATTACTGTGGACATGACATTAAATGTTGTTATTTATGTGTTGTGCATCTTTTCTTATGCCATTGGCTTTGTATTTCGCCATTGGCATATGTTAACGTTGTGATACCTGGGTCTGGCCCTCTTCCATAGCTCCGATGTTCTGTTTGGGAAAATGTAAACCGTGTTTTTTGGTTTACATTTCTGTGGGCTTACGCTATGCCTGCACCACTTCATGAATCACTATATGCCTTCATTTGCATGGTGCGACACTGCACATGGGGTGATTAGCATACCTAAGCCGGGGGCTGCGCAGCTCTGGCGTACGCCAGTAGTGCACGTGGAATTGGATTGTACCTGAATTGCTCGACGGCCATATTTGGCATTATACCGCCTATGCTATGCCTGCGCCTGGCGCAAGCTTCATGAATCCCGGGGATAGTGTTTTTCTATGGGGACAACAGAAAAAGAAAAGAAAACCTCTCTCTCCCACCAGAGCTGGGCTTCATTTTTCAACTCATTCACAAGTGTATGTACAATGCAGCATACAAAACACTGAAAAGTAAAACCCTTTTCTGTTTCCTCTTCAAACTGCCTAATTTCTCACTCTCTTTACTGGGCAAAGACAGGGTGAGAGTGAATTTTAGGTACTGGGATCTCTGATGCCTCAAGGGCCTTTTTTACCATTGCAGCAGAGAATTACAGCAACAACATGGTAGTTCAGCATGTGGGGGTGAATGGTTTGGGTGAAAATCTTAGTGGGATGTGTAGAGAGACATGTCTAAGCCCTCTGTCCATGTCAAAAGTGCAAGCAAGACTCTGATGCTGAGTGAAATCCTCCCTTCCATAGAGTTGGTGCCTAGCTACAAAAAAAAGATGATCACCTTCAACAACTGGATAAATTCTTGGTATCTTTCTAGGCGGATGAAGTATGTGTCTGCATGAAACAAGATGCTTAGCAGTCCTACTTGCTTTGAAGTAGATGGCCTCAGCATGAAACAAGATACTTGGCAGTCCAAATTGTTTCATGAATGATGATCTGCACCACTTATTCAAAAGTTTCCTTATACTGGCTAAAGCTCTTGCTGTCCCCATAATGCCACATTCGAACAAAACAAACGTATCAGTATTAAAACAGTATCAATTAAGGTGGCTCTGCTCAATGTCAGATATTGTAACTACAAGCCACCCAACCTTGAGGCATTTGGTATCAATATGTGTAATCACTTAAACCTAATTAAAAAGATGACATTTCCTCCATACATAGGCTTGCCACCTGAATGCTTTCATGCCCAGTGACAATTGTGTTGAGACCATATCACCTCTAGATAGATTTCCAGAAACCCACAAATTGAACTTATTGAACTCCAGATCACACTAAACAAAATCAGCTATTAGTCTATTGCCTTTTACAGGGCACCTTCCATGACCTGGGAAATTCATGTTCGGTTCCTAAACATCATAGATGAACTCCTCATAAATAAAAAATCCATAATTTTGAAAACTTTAACTACCCATCAGTTGACTGGAGTACTTAACATCTCCAGTATAGGTGACACTCAGAAGTTTTTAGATCTAATAACAACTTAATGGACCAGATTGCTAGTGGCCCAGCTACAGTACAAAATAATCCTGATCTGGTGTTTACAAATATAGTGTCATCCAGCACAACTCCAGTAGTCGATCCTGCTCCAGTAAGGTCAGACCATAGGTTCATAGGTTGATACTAGGCTATCTGCCCTAGGGCATTTATAAGCCTAGTCAGAGTGTGTTTGGCTTTCGCCACCCTTTTAGATTAGTTGACTGTGCCTCTGTGTAGTAGATCACAGAAGGTAGCCCTTTTAAGGTTAGTTTACTGTACCTCTGTCAAGCAGGGACACAGAAGAGATCCCAGGGGTAAACTTACGATCTCCCATCCACTCGTCAAGATTTCTCTTGAAGAGGGTCAGTGAGGGGCGCTGCCTAACATGGATTGGGATTTTGTTCCAGAGTGAGGGGAGCCTCTGGGATATGAATTTGTCCCTCCAGCATGTCCTATTTATTTCTGTGCTGAGGTTCAAGTCCCTGGAGTGTGTAGCTCTAAGGGATTTGGCTTTCCTGAGGTGAAGCATGTCCGTTAATTCTGGGTTGGACATGGCTTTATACGTCAGACACAGATCGCCTCTGAGTAGGTGGTACGCAACTGAGTAGACCTGGAGTTTCTTTAGCCGAACTGCATAGGGCATCTGTTTGAGCCTCTTGATCCTCTTGGTGAGGTACTTTTGGGGTCTTTCCAGTTGCTGCAGGTGTCGGGTAAGGTACATCTCAAATGGGGCATTGTATTCAATTATGGGCCTGATAAGTGATGAGTAGAGGGGCACAATGACCTCTCTTGATCTAGATGTGAACCCTTTTGTGATAAGGTGGGCTTTATAGAAGGTCTTTATAACCACTTTGGCAACGTGATTGTCAAAGGAGAGATTGCTATCTACTTAGGTCCCCAAGTACCTAATTACGTCTTCCGTACTTAATGGATTACCACCTATGTGGTAATTTGTGGGCACTTTGTTTTTCCCAAAGGGGATGACTATGCACTTTTTGGCATTTAGCTTTAGGCCATGGCTCTGGCACCAGTTATCCGTCTCTGTGAGACCCTTTTGGAGGATGCTTGTGTCAGCTGAAGAGTCGATTATGGCACCCAGTTTGCAGTCATCTGCGAACTTGGTCAGCCATAGTCCACCCGTGTTAGCCTGTACGTCGGATAAATATATACTGAACAGGAGAGATCCCAGGACTGAGCCTTGTGGGATGCCACTTGTAACTGGTTTAGAGTCTGACATGGCACCTGTTATTCTGACCATGTGGATTCCATCCCTGAGCCAGTTTGCAACCCATCTTGTGACATAGGGGTTGATATTTAAGCTGGTGAGCTTATTTATGATGCCCGAGTGGGGTATTGTATCGAAGGCTTTTGCGAGGTCCAGGTAGGCTGTGTGGACTACCTTCCCTTCATCTATGGCTTTGGTAACTGTTTCAAAGAAGTCGACCAGGTTCAAGAGGTAAGATATGCCCTTAACAAAGCCGAATTGGGTAGGATCTAATGTCTGGAGGTTCCCAATGTCTTTGTTTATGATTTCCATGATGATATGCTCCATAGCTTTGCAGACCAGCCTAGTCAGGCATATAGGGCGATAGTTTCCGGGGTCTGTTGTGCACCACCTTTGTGGAGTGGGAACACTGTTGCTGTACGCCATTCCTTAGGTACATATCCTGTAGTAAGGCTGAGATTGAACAGTGACTTTATATGAGGGTTTAGTTCTTCTTGGAGCTCGTGAAAGACGCAGCCCGGGACACCGTCTGGTCCCATTGATGCTGTGTTTTTTGCTTTGGAGAGGGCAGCTCTCACCTGTGCATCTGTGATCTCAGGAAGGCTACACTCTGTTGGGATAGACATTTGCTCTTTTGGGGGGGAAGGGGGGGGGGAGTTTGCACTGCCCTTTCTGCCAGGATGTTGGCAATGTCTGGGAGTTCAGTGTATTTTTTGTCATTTTGCACTAGCTCAGAGCATATCTGGGAGTTGCCTCCCAATTTTCTGACATAACTAAAGAAGGCCTTGTGATTATCTTTAGTGTGTTGTGCAATTTTTCTTTCGAAGCTGGCCTTAGATGATTTTATGAGGGATCGTAGTTTCTTGCTAGTACTGATCAGAGACGCCTTCCCTTTTTGGGATTTTGCCCTATCATGTAGTAGCTTTCTCCTTCTGTTGTATAGCTTACTTATGGCTGGGGTCCACCAGACACGTCTCCTGCCTTTGGAGGAGTGAGTCTTGGTTTTATTTGGGATAGCATGCTCCATGCATTCCTGTAGGTGTCCAATGCTTTTGTAAAGGATTCTGCATTTTGGGCCTTATTTTCCACTGGCCCAGGGGCTTTGAAGGATTCCACCTCGGTTTTGAGAAGTGTGAAGTTTGCTTTCGAGAAGTTCTTCACCGTGGTTACCTTGGCTGGAGGTGGGGAAGGAATATGGATGTCCAGTGAGATTAGTTTATGGTCTGATCTTACCAATGAGGGGTATACCTCTGGTGTGGAACATAGAGACCCCATGTTGGTGATGACCAGATCCAATATGTTTTCCCCTCTTGTGGGAGTGGTGACCAGTTGTTCCATAGCATTTGAGTTTATAAATTCTAGGAACCGTTGGGTGAGGGTGTTTGGGCTTGAGTAGTTTTCCCAATCAATGTTTGGGTAGTTGAAGTCACCCAATATAATGGTGTTTGGAGAGACCTTCATATTCTCCAGTGTTCTCAGGAAAGCTGAGTGAGGTTCCTGTGTTTGGGAGGGTGGTCTGTAGCAGGCTACAAACTGAAAGGCAGTTTTGCCCACTGTTAGTTGCACGTGGATGGTCTCCGATGCTTTGTGCAGTGCCACTAACCTGGAGGTGTGGGTATCTTTGATAAATATGGATACTCCCCCTCCTTTTGTGGTTTGGTCCGAGTTCTGGGGCCGAAAAGCAAGGTGTGAAGTATAACCTGTTAGTGCTGGGGTGCTCTCGGGAGCCTCAAACCAGGTTTCTGTTACTGCATAGATATCGATATTCTCCATACTGAGGAGAGTCTCGAGTGCATGCATCTTGAGGTTTAAACTTCTGGTGTTCAGCAGCATTACCCTTAGTTTTTTTTCTTTGTGTTGCCTATGGAGGTGGGTTTGTCTTTTGAGCCTTGCCTAAAAAAGGCACTATGGGAGAGGCAAGATCCTTTGCCAGTATTCAAAAACCCAGGGGTGACAGGTGCAAGCCATCCCTAGCGAAGCAACGTGGCTTGTCTAGCATGTCATCCCAGGCTGACAGACACTGGATCTCCTTTGACTTACAGCAATGCTTTAGCCAATTGTTAAAATTGATCATTTTGTCTTTATACTGTGGCATCATTCTTGGTGAGGGTAAGATGCTACTCAAGGTCAGGGTCATACTGGCCTGGGCTACATGATCAAGGAGCTCCTCTATGTCTCTTTTCATGTAGTCCAGGGAGGTACGTCTCAGGTCATTCACACCAGCATGGACAATGACGGAGTCATATTTGTACTTGCTTTGGAGTGACCTGAGTGCTTGTGTTATGTGGCGGATCCTGGCACCTGACAGGCAGCTTCCAGTGACCTTCTCCTTGTTCAGCCTGGTGAGTGGGACGTCAGTGTGTCTGACAAAAGAGTCACCTATTACAAGTGTATTAGGTGTGTTGTTTAGCCTTAAGGGCTGTGACTGTGTGGCACACTGACTTTGTGAGCTATGTGCTACGTGGGTATTGTTTTGTGGTAGGGGTTGCTTGGATGTCTGCTTTGGAGGTCTCTGCTGCTTAGGCAGATTTTTATTTAGAGCCTTCGAGTATGTTTTTGTGTGTTTATGTGTTTGGTTTGCTGATGCGATAGGTCTATGTGAGACTGGATTTGTGGTGTGTGTGGTTACCTTCTCCTCCTGATAGGCTGTGCCAGTACTGGGTCGAGAGAGCTTAGCCTCCAGTTTGGCTATATAGTTGCATCTCTCACATATATTTGAGCTTGTCGGGAGGAGGAGAGGGTGGTCTGTATACATAAGGCAGTTGTAACATTGCCTCAAGATTCCCAGATTCACCAGCTGGACTGTAGAGTAAACCCGAAACTGACCTTTGGTCATGCCTGAATAATATAGGGAACTACTTATTGACTGATCAGAAAGAACCAATAGGGAGCAAGTACTTAAAAGGAGTATAAGAGGTTGTAGTGCTTAAGTTTATTAGTGTTTACCTATGAGATTACTTATACGAGCAAGTGCAGGGCTTTTGAATGAAAATAGAGTGCTTATTTTGAGATTTAGAGCAGTTCTAAGGGAAAAAGTGAAGAGCAGACTTTGTGGAGCCGGGAATACTTTAAACCTGTTTAAGCGGTGCTGCCAGACGCTGCTCTGTGTGCAAGACCACGCAAAAAGAGATAGTAACCTTTTCCTCTCAAACTATCTAACCTCTCTGAAACCAATATATCAGAATTCAAAGACACATGTGACACCTGGTTCCTTTTCTAGTCAGATGAAGGCTATCCCAGTGGCCTAATGGATAAGGCGTTGGCCTTCTAAACCAGGGATTGTGGGTTTGAGTCCCATCTGGGGTGATATAATCTATGAACCTATATGATTGGATGGGTAATAGGAAATTCACACCGGGGATCACTTCTGTGGTTCTGCTTGACAGGGGCACAGGAAAATAATTTTCTTGGGTGGAGAAAGCCAGGGTACCTTTTTGGCTAGGCTTGTATAGGCCCTAGGGCCAATAACCTAGTACCTACCTATGAACCTATGAACTGCGTTAACTCTGCATTTCAATGGTCCGTTTGGCCTATAGATGGATCTGCTGCTTTAGAACCTTTATAAATGAAGGTGCCATTTAAATTGATCACAACAGGTTTTCCTCTGTAAAGTATGGAGTGTAAATCACTTTTCCATGTCAGTGTTTTCTTCACTTGTAGTAAATAGTCTTCTTTTATAAGACATTGGTAGAACAGCTGATTTCAAAGTAGACATTTGTCTGTATGTTCAGGTTTACATCTGTTCATGAACACATTGGTAGTGGGTCTTGCTTCACTTTTTAGAATGAGGTGAATGAACTGCTGGAGTATAGCATCTTGTTACAGGGCCCTTATTTGGTGCACCTAAGGCTCAGTGCTCTTTTTCTGCCTCATAAGTGCAACCTCAATTTGGCCATGAATGACCCTATATTCTTTGGCTACCTTTATAGCTAATCTTGATGCTTGGATAAGTAGATGACTTTACACCATAGTTAAAGATTCATAGGTGCTTACTAGGCTAATGACACTAGATGGCCTTTTTAAGACTATTCATACCTCAAAGGTGAGAATTAAACCCATACTTGTGTCTATGAGATAAATACCTTAATGATTATGTTAACCCCCAGCCCCCCAAAACATAGGCATATAGAGCATATTACCTCTAAATATGGTACAGGTTCATAAGTAAATACTAGGCTAATTTTCCTTGTGGGTAATTTTTTTTTAAGCCTAGATCATTTCACTCAGAGGTGAGAATGAAACCCTGGACTTTGTGTCTGTGAGGTAAACACCTTAACTCATTCAAGCCTAAAACATCTTTTTGTATATCTTCAACTCATACCCATACCTCCTTACGGCATCCAAACCTTTTTTGGCCTAGCTTCTTTAAATAAACAACTTACCAGCTAATGAGACACATCATTAAAAAGTGCAAGGAGCTATTAACAAAACGACACTAAGATTGTTAATCTAGGATGTACTGCAGTAGAGAAATTAATCAGTATTTGCCACTTATTATTCATACTTTCATATTTTCATACCTGGGAGCCGTACATGCTATCGAGGGATATGGTATGATATGCCACAGTGGGAGACTTGGAAATTAATTGTCAAACAATATTTACTTAATATTTAAAAAAAAGTGGCTTACAAACTGTTGCATGACATCAGGTGAACCTTAGAAGTTGTTGAAGAAGGCAATCTTTGATATTTGCACTATAAGTTGCAAATCTTGAGAGATGTTTGGTGTTATTTATATTTCTAATTGTACAATTAGGCATATATTCTTGTATTTCTGTAAATATCTCAATAATCTTGTACTCAGAGGACTTTCTTGCTGTCATGTGAAAGCTTACGTCTGGTTAACAAAAATGTTCTAATAATATAAGTCTAGGTTGTACAGTTTTCAAGATATGAGAATTTGTGAAACTTTAACAAAAATTATAATTTGGAGTTTGTGTACTTTACACTATATTATAGTATTTATGGAAAGATTATGAATACACTGACAATTATCACTGTAATGAATACTTCTTACTGTTAACACTGCTATTTGTGCAGTTTTAATAGCTTTTATTGTTCACAAAATATTTGCATTTATCTATTTTATGTTTTTAAGTTTATTTTTCAGAAAATATTCGGGGAATGCAAGCTGTGTGTAGGCTGCTAGAGGTGTGACATTCCACACCGCAGAGGTGTTAATGAGTTAACCATCATGCCAACACCACTATTATCATGTATGGTCCTGCTTGCTTTAGGAGGTGAGCACGATTACATGCTAAAAATGGTGTCAAGAACTTTGTGTGTCTGCTTAAAGGTGCATATGGCTAGGCATTTTATAGTCCTGTAAGTGCTTGCCTATTATTGTTTTATTATTCTTGTGCTTCTATTGACAATGATGCTGCAAGTTTCCTGATGTTTTACTAATGGTGTCCTAGACTTATGCACAAATAACCACAGGAACGAAAATAATCCCTAAAAGTGTGTGCCCAAAATACTCAGTTTACTGTGTGCATCAGATGTCTGAGCTTATCTACTTTGTGCTAAAGAAGACGTTATCCTGGCTTGACTTTTGTACTCTGAGTTGTTATATAGATGATTTAAATATGCCTTAGTATTACACAGCTCTGATATGGTGCTGTACTGATTTCCAAGCATTTGGATCCCCCCCATCTCATAGACTGGCACTCTATGACTAATTGACAAGCTAACTGCAGACTCTGTCCCTTCAGAGGAGACAATTTATACAGATCTCCTAATGATTATTCCCTTACTTCTGCAGTGTGGATTTCACAACACAGACCACTCTGATGAAGACAAAGCTAGAAGCTTCAGACATATATCTCCTGCAAGTATTGGTTTTAATTTTAGCAGGGAAAACTTGGGGTCTGTAAAAAATATTTTATTAGTTTAGATGATGCAGTTTGATTCTCAGTACGAGTGATCACTCTGCCCCTAAAACAGAGTGTATCAAATCACGCTTCCCTCTATAGATGACACAGACCATAAGGACTGTAGTGCCTGAGAGGATAAAGCCTGCAGCTGCTATGAACAGAGTGGAGAACTGCTTGAGCTTCAGTGGTACAGTGCCCTCCGAAATAAATACACAGCTGTCATTAAACAGGGAATTTTTATTTCTTTCAAAGATTCAAAATGTCATGGTCACTGATCTGAAAAGATTCTGGAAAGGCAACCAAACATGGTTACATAATAGTAATGTGAAGCCAATCAATGCACTTGAGCTGTGTAGTTAGAAATGAGAAGCTGTGCTTTGATGAATGTTTATTGGGTGTATAGGATTGTAGATTCATTCAGAATACTAGGCTAATATCCCTAAAGGGCCTTTTTAAGTCTAGTGTGGTTCCCAGAAGTCAAGAGCATCAGTGCTCTTCCTCTCTAACTTAGAATGTCAACACCCCTAACAGACTGCAGGTATGTTTGAATTCTGAGCCTTTTCAGGAAAATGAAATTTAAAAGTCCAAATTAAAGAACTATATCTTTATGGACAGTAAATGCTGTTTAAGCACTACAAACAGCTAACACTGTAAAACTATTCTTTGCAATGATAATGTTCTCTGCATTCAGAATGTTTATGTCAATAATTCATTGTATTGGAAAAAAAATAAATAAAAACTCAAATCTTTATTTCTCTGTAAATGTTCGCAAACAGCTTTTCCTGTCTTGGAAGCTGGTCAAGGGCAAGCCATACATTTGACATCAGGCGCACTTTTGCTCAGCCAGCATTGAGCTCTCATTTGACTACAAATAATTGCCTTTGGATGCTTGCTTTGTGAGATATATGTATCCCTATCAGTTGATAGAGTTTTCAGAAACTCAAAATTCATATGGTCAAGCTCATATGACTGAGTTTTTGAAAACTCGAAGCTTTTGAATGGAGATTGCAGTACAGAGAGGATCGGGAAATTTATCCTTTTCTTCACTTTAGTGTGATTTTGGAGTTGTCTATGTATAATTTGCAGGGTGTATGGGGAGTGCAGGGGGGCTTTCCCCTTGCATAAACATAAAAAAATGTAGATGTTTTTGTGTTTTTTTTTTTTTTTTGATGTTCCAGTTTTTGGAAACTTGATCATATGTCTCGTTCGTATGAATTTTGAGTTTCTGAAAACTTGATCATCTAAAATAGATCCAATATGAGATACACTGCCAATCTTTAGCAGACGGGAGTTCCACTGTGGCGACCCCTAACCGGGAAAAGCTGAAAGACAAATGAGATACATGCCTTTTTGCATAATTAACTGTTTTAAATATCACTTTAGTACAACAGCCTAACACTGTTTATACTGTATTACCTAATGTTTCTTGGAATATATAGTGGTCTGGCAGTCGCTTACTTTTGACAATATTAATTTAAATAAATAAATACTGTGTGCTATCATATTCCTAGGAAATAGCTACCAACATCTCCAGTGTAATGCATTCTACATGATTAGTGCAAGTATATGTTTCTTCCTCAAAGAAGGCATTCCAAATAATGCCCCTCAGTAATATGATGTTTGAGATGACATTGTGATCTGTAGTGAGAGTAGAGACCAGGTTGAGACCCTGGAGAGGTGGAGATATGCTCTAGAGAGGAGAGGAATGAAGGTCAGCATGACTAAGACAGAATATATGTGTGTGAATGAGAGGGAGGATGGAGGAATGGTGAGGATGCAGGGAGTAGAGCTGGCAAAGGCAGATGAGTTTAAATATTTGGGGTCAACCATTCAGAGTAATGGTGAGTGTGGAAGAGAGGTGAAGAAGAGAGTGCAGGCAGGGTGGAATGGGAGGAGAAGAGTGTCAGGAGTGATTTGTGACAGATGAGTACCAGTAAGATTGAAAGGGAAGGTCTACAAGAGGATAGTGAGACCAGCTATGTTATATGGGTTAGAGACGGTGGCATTGACAAAAAGGCAGGAGTCAGAGCTGGACGTGGCAGAGTTAAAGATGTTAAGATTTGCACTGGGTGTGACGAGGATGGACAGGATTAGGAATCAGTATATTAGAGCGTCAGCTCAGGTTGGATGGTTTGGAGACAAAGCCAGAGAGGCGAGATTGTGTTGGTTTGGACATGTGCTGAGGAGGGATGCTGGGTATATTGGGAAAAGGATGCTAAGGATGGAGCTGCCAAGTAAGAGGAAAAGAGGAAGGCCTAAGATAAGGTTTATGAATGTGGTGAGAGAGGACATGCAGGTGGTTGGTGTGACAGAGCAAGATGCAGAAGACAGGAAGAAATGGAAACAGATGATCTGCTGTGGCGACCCCTAACGAGAACAGCTGAAAAAGAAGAAGAAGTAATATAAAACTTATTAATTTGTAAAATGATGTGGCTGCTTTGATGGCATAGAGGGATAAATCCCTGACTACAGTCTAGTTGAACCAGGTTCAGTTAAAGTTTCAGGTGACTGACAGAGTGGCTAGGGAGGGATGGGCAGTTGCATGTGCATTCCCTGCAGCAATACCTGCTGGAGGCTGGGGATGCTGCATTAAGGGGGTGTGGCCCAAAAGAGGGGTAAATGGTGGTGAGCATGGCTGTGCTGCAGAGGCAGGGCAATACACTGCATGCCTCCATTGCATTTATACCCCTCACGTGACAACGTGCAGTGGCATTGGGAAGGAGGACAGGTGGGTAGGGCATAACAGAAAATCCTCATTAGAATGGTGGTAGCCAAGACCCATAAGACACCCCTAAGCTCCATGACTGGCCCTAACTAGTATAGAATCAGCCTTTTGCTGCTATGATTATAGACAAGTTAATTAAATTCAATGTTTTAATTGATGTCAGGGGACTGCAGACATTGATAGACTCAAGCAGTATGTTCATACTTCGGAAACTGCATATGTTTTTAAAAATAAAATCCATACTAAGTAAGTATTGTAAGTGAGCTGTGTACACAGAGAAAAGAAACAGTGTTTGAAGAAACAGTGTTTGATTATTCAAATGTAAAAGTAAACTGTGTTTGGGAAAATAGTTAATCTTGTTGCTGTAACACATTGTATGAAAGTAAAAGATTTTACCCACTTTAAGGACTTACAGAGGCAATAGGAAGACTGTACTGTACCCCTTAGTTGTATCACCTTATCAATGTGGGGAGGGAAGGCAACAAATGAATAAGCCCACATACACATCTCTGCCTCTTCTGGAAAAAGGGGGTGGGGGTCTAGACTCAGTTGTAAAAATATATGAGTGCAGTAGAGATCAAGGAATAGTGTTAGAAAGCCCTAAAGGTACTAAAAGTTGACAAAGGTTCTGAGAGAAGAACTTGCACATCTCCAAAAAGGTTTCAGAGACAGAGGGAGATATATCAGCACATACCTTTTTAGCTGCAAAACTATATCTGGTTACAAATTAAAGAATCTTCTGAGAGTGAGTCCTGCTATTGAGACATTGACTGCAGAACAGTGTGTGCGTGTGTGTGTGTGTGTGTGTGTGTGTGTGTGTGTGTGTGTGTGTGTGTGTGTGTGTGTGTGTGTGTATGTGGCGGGGTTGTGAAATACAAATAATTAAGTTAAATGTAAATGTATGCCCCCTGTGGCAGAGCAATCTGTAGAAGCCATGCCAGTTAAAAGTAGAAATTTTAGACTGTTATGTCTTGCACTGAAGGTATTACAAAGCAGTGAGTAGAGTTGGCTTGAGGAACTGAGAAGAAGGAATCCTTCACTAAAATGGTACATTCCAAAGAAATTAGAGTAGGACATCTGAAAGATACACAACATGAACAAGATTTCTAAACTGTTTAGTCAAGCTAAAACAGAAAGACCCAAAAAATGAAGAATTCCAAGCAGCAGATGAATGTTGAGAAACAGGAATTTCACAATAAGAAAGATTTTTATTACCATAGTAAATAAAAAAAAGAGTTCTGAACCCATCTCTGTCAGTGTAAAATAAAAAACTCCTGGAAAAGGAAGATTAGGTAGCTAATTATAAAACTGAAAAAAGTAAAAACTGTAGAGAATGTTTGCTCTGGGGTACCATTTGCAAAGGATTCCTCTTGAATCAAATACAGCAGATCAATAAAGCTGCTGCTATCGGCAGGCAATGTGGCATTACAAGCAGACACTGGACAAAAACTTCAGAAAGTAGAATGGAATGTAACAATGAAGGCATACATGATGACTCTGAGTACAGACAAGACAGTTACCATGGTAGCAAATGGAGGAAATCAGAAGAAGATGAAAATTTGATGTAGAAGAAAATGAACCAGTCAACAGTTTCAAGTATCTGGAAGAGGTGCTTAAGGAGCGGGATGGGGTCTGACAGAGGAGGTCATAGCTGGAATCGGAAGGGCTGCAGCCAACTGGCACAGAGTTTCAAGGGTTATGTGTAACAGCAGAATGACAAATAAGCTGAAAAGTAAGGTGTACAAAACATTGGTTTGACCATGGAGTTTTTGTGTGGCACAAAAATCTGGGCAGTGAAGGCAGAGCAGTTAGTGATGACAGAGATGAAGTACCTGAGATGTCTGGTAGACTGCACACTGTTGGACAGATGAGGAAATGACACAGAGCAGAGACCAAAGTACTTCCAATTGCAGAAAAGGTCAAAGAAGACAGATTATGGTGGTTTGGGCTTATGTGCAGGAAAACAGAAGACATTTTGGTGAAGGAGATTTGGTAGTGACATGAATAAGGCAAGAGGAAATGAGAACATCCAGCCAAGAGATGGATGTATTGTATGACAAGACCTGTGACAGTCAGGCATGACTGTCTAAGAAGGTAAGAGAGTGGCACTGAATTGAGATAGGTGGTTACAGCTGACATGACACTCCGACCCCCTATAGAGAAATTGGGGAAAAGGGGAGGCGTTGATAATGGCGATTCACATAGTACTAACTGGATATTAGAACTGGACTCTGGCCAGTGATGCATAAATATAAGCAGAAGACACTGTGCTGCCCATGATGGGGCAGAGAAACAGCTGAAGGGCTAATGAGCAGCTCCATTTATGGTTTGCAGACTCCCTGAGTAGCATTGCTAAAATTGTATGTAGGTACTTGTGTTACTTTAGCATTGCACTACTTTGTGTTAGTGTCCCCAAATAAAGTACTGATGGGGTATTTGCTGTTCTTTTTCCATGAGCTGAATGAACCCAGTGTCAGTAGTTTATCCAGCAGTCTTGACAGGCAGACAGCTCCTCATTGTCATATGGCACAGACTTACAATTAGTTCCACAGATTATGCTGGGGAAGAATACTATTAACGTTTTTTTTTTTTAATTTTGTTTCCTCTGTGCTATACCTAGATCATGCATGCTTGTTAAACCAGTACTGTAAGTGAATAGCATTCGTTAGGAAACCTAACAAAGAGCTAAATCCCTTGTGCATTGAAATTAACTTGCTGAATTGATGGTTCAGTGAAATTTTTACTGTCATGTTCTTAAAACATGTTGCCTACCTTGCTCCCCCAGACACTATGTGGGCATGTGATGATGGAAATTATCCAGTTTCTGTACACAACAGCACACGCTTTAATGTACTTTTTTGATATCTGTTAGAGGCTGAGTGACCTTTATGTGGCTCATTAGAGGCTGACTGTGACAGAGGCTGAGAATCTATCCGTAATATTTAAAGTTAATGGCTGTGCTGCCTCTCTCTGCTACCTGCACCATTTAATAGATCAATAAGTTCACTAATAGGGTAGACAGATGCCTGTCTGTCTGCCAGATCTGTACGTAATCTATATAAGCTACAAGTTACAGATATCTGTCTGCCTGCCAGATCTGTACGTAATGTATATAAGCTACAAGTTAGGGCAAAGCAGATGAATTATTGTGTAAATGTGTTGTTTGGAAGTACAGGAAAGTAAAATAATGTCTGAAGAAGTAGGAAGCCATCTGATGGGCACCACGAATGGGGATAAAATATTCAATTTGGTGGAGACAGGAAGAATCTTTTGTGGATATAACAGAAAGTGATTGATTAGGAGAGAGTATAAAAAGGAGGTAAGAGACAGAAACCAGGTATTGGAATGTTTTCTGAAAAAGGACATATGCAGCAGCTTTGAGGGCCGATGCAGGCTCTACAACAAAAAAATCATGAGAACTGTGAACAGAGCTGAATACATATCCATGAAGACTTTAAATAACAAAAAACCCAAAACAAAACAATAAGCAGGCATGACAGACATGCTATTTGGAGGTTGGTTACAGAGCCATTGATGTTTCAAATTCAGGACAATAGAGTATGTACACACTTGGTTTTTTAAGAAGTATTTTGAGGTAACTTTTGAAACATGAATATTGGCAGAAAAAGCATGATTGTGCTTGATAAAAAAGAAGCTATTTTCATTGGAATGAGAAGTTAGTTATTTCAAAGACTCTAAAATGAAAAGAAATTGTGTAGCGAGGTGCTTTTGAACGAGGGCTAATGTAGTGTATAGTGTAAAACCAGGACTGGATGATTGAAAGCTTGGGAACTGTGTGCACTATTAGAAGGTACTCACTGAAAACAAATGTATTTAAGTGTCTTGGTTGCAAAAGGATATTGAATTAATTTAAGATACCTTTGACAGCCCCTATATTGTTAATTTTGTGGACATTTCAAGCACTTGATATATAACTGTTGTAAAAGAAACTGTTCACATTGTGGAGAAATGGGATACTTGCTAATGGAATGTAAACTTATTTATTTATTTTATTTTATTTTATTTATTTTACATTTGTTGACCGGGCTAGTCTAACTGGATAAGTGTCCATTTTCAGTAGAGGCCCGGGGAGAAAAGCTCCATGCATGAACGCTAACAAAGTTAACAATATATAACAAAGACATGTATAATAACAGTACAGAGGTACAATTGACTAAAGACATTATGTTAAAAGATTAAACTAAGTAAAAAATAACAAGTACACTAAGCACAAGCTGGGTATGGGCAAACAGAGTCAGGTCCTTAAATTTATCCTATTACTATGAGAAAAAAAGAGAAATCAGTAGATTTGGAGGTATAGGTTAGGGGAGAGGGGAGGGGGTATGAGCAGGAGGGGAAAAGTTTCAGTCTGGGTTAGCACAAGGACAAAGCCACTGAGTTTTAAGATGTTATTTAATATGCTTTTTGAATAGAGAAGTAGAAGCTAGAGTAGAAAGTTCAGGAGGGAGCTGATTCCAGTTTTTACCTATAGTGTTTGAGAAAAGTGAGTCACCAGCTTTGTTGTTAGATTTAACTGATGAGACCAGGAGTTTATTAGCTGTTTTGTAGAACATACATACATTGTGGAATGACATTTTTTTTGACTGTATTAAAACAAATAAAGATGTGGAAAAAGAAAATGTGTAGGTCCTGAATGTAGAAATATTAAATGCTATGGAGTGTGTATCATTCTGAGTTAGAGAAACCAGAAAAAGTTAATGACAATGAGGAAGAATATTGTACTTAAAAATTTAATAGTTGTGCTGCACATGATGTAGAAGTTGGGTGAAGAACTGGTGAAAAAAAAATGTCTACCAATGAAAGAGTAAAAATAAGGAAAATAAAATGAAATGGCATAACGTGAAGCAAATTTAAATGAAAAAAAGTCAGAATTTTGGCAGTAAAGGATAGCATAAAATAGGATTTTAGAAGGGTGGTGTTTATCTAGTGTAAGAGAATAGAAGCAGATGTGATAAAGAGAGCAGTTTCAAACATTGTTGGGAAATATAATAGAATTACCTTCTGAATGTGTTGAATGCTCAGGGTTAGTAATTCTGATAAAACACCAATGTGTGAAAATATTAGAAGTTTTAGTAGGAAAGTTAGAATGATTATAAACACTAGACATAAGAAAACAAAGAAAATGCTTTCATGGTCCAGTACATTGTGAGCCATACTTCCATGTTAGAGTACTTTGTGAGCCATACTTCCACATTAGAGAACTTTATGTGCCTACAAATGTTATTGATAAAGTTTACCCCTCTGAATGTTTGAAACCTATTGTGGTAGTACAAATGGCTATACTTCTGACAAAAAAATTTAATTGTAATTTAACAGGGAAAGGAAATAAGACATTAGAAGACATGATTATGTACAAAGTAAGGATATATAGAAAATTTGTGTTGTGAATGATAGTAAACTTGTTATTGCTCCAGAAATTTTCCTATATAAGAGGACTAGTGGAAACAGGAAACTGACTGTTATTACAATGAATGAAAGAGAGAATGCAGGAAAACAATTGTCAGGGTTCACTGATCCTTTTGCTCTAGGGGCCCATTCTGGATAAGTTGCTCTATGGGCCAATTCTGGACAAGTTGCTCTATGGACCCCATTCTGGATAAGTGGTAGCATGCTAAGAAGAAAATATTTTAAGTGATTAACAGGCAGTGTGAGAGATGTAGTGTCATTAAGATGGCACTACAGTTGGCAGGAATAGCATTTTAAAAATGAATAAGTTGTATGTCCTTTGGGAAGAATACTAGATAGAATTAAATGATAAATGTGAGATTAAGGATGGAAGAAAGCTGTTATAATAGGAAAATAGTCTGTCTTATGAACCAATAATGTGATTTTGAATTGCTATGACAAAACAAGAATGTTTAAAGACAGAAAGAAAAATATGTTTAAGTTAAAGGATGAAAGAGTTATTACATTTGTGAGTGAAAGAGTTATTAAAGATGCATTATTATTTGAAAGAGAAGAAAGAAGATGTAGCATCTTTTTAGGGAAGAATGTACATCAAGTGAAAAATAAAGTAGCACTGGTGAAATATAAGAGGAGTAAAGTATGTTATAATGAAAAAAGATTATGGAATCAGTACAGGTATTTGTAGAGCAGATGTACTTAGACGTAGAGGGAGAAGTGAATATGAATTGTGAAGTTAAGTCAGTAAGTGAAATAGAAAGGAAAGTGTTAGAAAAAGACATTTACAAAGAAGAATTAGATGAAGCACTTGAAATAAATGTGGATAGTTCTCCAGGGATGATGGACCTGGTTATAGATTTTGTAAAGAAATGGGAGAAAAAGAAAAGGGTTATTTTGTAAAAAGTGCTTAATGAAAGGTTACCGGGAAGAATACTTATGGAAGAAGTATGAATTGAAATAGAAGAATTTAAAAATTGTAGGCAGTTTATGTAATTGTAATGCTAAAGTACTAACAAAAATATTGCAGATTAGATTTAGAAAGTGTTAGTTAAGAAAGTATCAGGTTATGGGGTTTGGAATTGAAGGAAAGCAAGGAAAAGAAATGGTAGTTTTGAATAAGAAAGTGGTAGATAATATTGTCAGAGGAAAAAAAAGAAAGATTAGTGGCATGTAATGCAGAGAAGGAATTTGGTAATTTTAAACCTTAAGCACAAATGGGAGATATTAAGGGCATATGATGTAGGTGATTAATGTAGTAAGATTACTATAGTCAGTGCAAGAGAAGGCATGAATACGGGTATTGGTGAATGGATGTTGGGAAAGATAGCAAGATGTTCAGGGGTGGTGAAACAAGGACAATTTGTTAGTGGTTGTTTTGTGTTGGTCATGAATGCAGTGACTGAAAAATTTTAAACAAATTAGTGGAGGCCAAATGGGAAATAAAGAAAAGATAGGAATTTCAGTTGCAATGACATACACAGGTAATTTGATACCTATATCAAAAATTATGATTCAGATATGGGAGGTAATTTTAGGAGAAGTTTTGAAGTACGTGGGATTGAACATAAAGTGTAAAAATATAGGAGACTTACTTGGTATAGGAGGAATATAATTTACAGAACTTGGAATGCAGATATTGAGAATAGGGTAATGGGAAAATTGAAATTATAGATATATATTGGGATAAGGTGTTTGAAGAAGTTAAAGAAAGGAGTAATTTTGTGGAAACATTTAAACAGAATTTCAGGAAGAAATATACTTCGTGAATTTTGCAGTGATGGGAAATTGTCACATCTTTGGAGTGCATAAATGCTTCCAGATAGCAAAAGAAAAGTATTATTAGTGTTTTACATAATCTTGGTTATACTTAATCCCAGTTAAAAGGAGACTTCTTTACTATGCAAAGAAAAAGAAAAAAATCCAGATTGATAAATGTGGTGATGATGTATTTGGTTTCTTTGTATATGTTTTGGATATTAAAAGAAAGAGAAAATATGAGCTAGAAAAAAATAATGAGCAAGCATACAAAATACATGAGTTTTGGGAAAATCATATAGAGGTTAAAAGAAGAAAATAATATACAAGAGTGTAGTGAAAAGATAATATTGAATAGTTTGTGCAAAACAGAAGAGAATGCCATAACACGATAGCAGAAAAATATCATTTGTTGAAACCATGGAAATACTTGACAGCGAATGAAAAAGTGTAGTTCAGGTTAGATGTACAAAGCTTGAAAAGGTATGGGGTGAATATATTTATTTATTTATCTGTTGACATTTGTAACCGGGTTTGTCCAGCTGGGTTTGTGACCCATTTTCAGTGGAGACCCGAGGAGAAAAGCTCCATTTAGCACAGCAGTTTACATAAAAGTAGACAATTTCTTACAAGCTTTTTTCTTTTTAAACACACAGTTTACAAAAGAAATGTAATTACTTAAGAAAAAAATAATACAATGTGATAAATAGGTATAATAAACTGTTAAACATAGTCAAGTTAAACACAAAGCAAGAGATGCAAAAAAGGCAGTGAACCTTTTACAGAGTAGCAGTGAAATTACATATTTACAATAATGGTTTCATTTGTCAGAGCAAGTATCAGAGATTTGAAGAGTCACCACAACTGGGACATATTAGTTGTATGGGGGTAGATAAAAAGAGGGGGTGACGAAAGTTATTTGGTTGGGGCTTGGCAAGGACAGAATTTGGAGCATAGTAGGTGAGTCTTGAGTTTTTTCTTTAAAGTGGGATGTGTGAATAATGGGACAAATGTCCCTGGGAAGTTTGTTCCAAGCTTGGGCAAGGGAGTATTTGTAAAGGTGTTTGCCTATTGGTTTTTTTTTTTTTTTTTTTTGGGTTGACAGGTTTGTAATAGAAGTTGATTAGAGGTATGAAGAGTATGAGGAGGAAAATAGATTGAGATGAGAGAAGAGAGAGCAGAGCAGGGTGAAGGTTTGTGGAGAAGGGAGTGTAGCATTTGAAGGTGAGGTAACAGCAAGAAATGGTGAAATTCAAACCAGTGGAGAGAATTTATGGATAGGCAGTGGTGTGCATTACATGGAGAGTTTGTGACAAATCTAGCTATTTTATGGTAAGTTTGTTGGAGTTTGTTTAAGGTTCTAGTTTGAATGTGGGTGAAAACTGGGGCAGCATAAGTAAGGGAGGGGAGAAGAAAAGCTTGGGCAAGGGAGAGTCTAGCATTTGGAGTTTTTTATTCAGCTTCATGCCAAATAAACCACGTATGAAGGCATCAGTGCAGTACAAATGAGGAAAAGGAAAATGTTATGGATGTGGAAGAGAAGAAATCATCCAAGGCCTGTTTTTAAAATGTAATAGAGTGAAGGGGTTCTGGAACTCTGCAATAAAGAACTAAACAATAATTGGCTTAAAAAATAAAATTAAACATGATTTTGAATGGAGGATATGAAAATATTAGTGGTCTAGAAAAAGTAGTTAACATTTGTATAACATACTGTATATTGATTTTATGGAAAGGAAGAGTAGATGATTATGTATTTATTAAGGAGAGGGGAGGAGAATTTAAAGATGACAAAATAGATAGGGAGTAGATGGAGAAATGTAGGTTTCATTTAAAAGTGTTTGTGAACATCTAAATATGTATGTCTATATTGTTATACTTGCACATGTTGTTATACAAAGTGATGAAATATGAAGTAAAAACCATAAATGTATCCCTACTATTTTTGATAAATGCCATGAGATTTTTACACCTCCCTAATTATTCAGCAGTGGAGGCAGGTGGCATCCAGGCATAGTTGCTTAACATATTGCCCATATATAGTATAGTGTTCCAATCCCTTCTGCATCTTTGACTTGCTCTAAACTCTTAGCTATGATACTTTCTAAGTGATTTTAAAACATCTTTATTTCACTACATATATAATCTTATTTTATTGTTTCTTTTTTGCTAATCTTTGATCATACAGGGAACAAATATAGCATATCTAATTGACATTACCCATTTCCCACCCAGGCAGGCTTGTTCCTTTTTTGGCCCATTCTTCCATTTTATATTATCAGCATACCAAGCCCCTGCACTTATCAACAGGCCTACCTACTCCACCAATCAGAAACCTGGTCAGCAAGCTAGGCTTTGTTCATACACTCTCATTAACAGTTAGAAAGAGCATCCACAGTGGGCCTCTGTAATGTATGTACATACCTCCACGCAGGTAGAATCCAGCACCAGTGGCTTAAGCTTATCTGCAGTACAATAGTTGCACCTTTTCTCGAATCAAAGCTCACACATTTCTCTTCTTATTTTTAATGAAGGCCATGGAGTCATAAACATCTACCCTCTTCTTTCTTGGTCTCTCTTATAAACAGTTAGAACCACAAGTTTGGGGATTATACTTTTTATTGTACTAACCAATTTCAATTTCCCCTGTTCTCTGACACAACAATGATGTCATAGAAACAAATCTATTTTGCTCCTACAGATGCAGCCTTAATTTATGCAAGATTAGTTCTCTTTTTTTGTAAGTGACAATGCTAATCTCACTCAGGATGTCCCTGTCAGATGCTTAACAATTGTAGTGAATACAATTTTATCCTTTCTTTGTAATATTCACCACTTTAGAAATGAGACCCCCTACTTATGGCATATTTGTTAGATGTCACAGTTTACTGGTGCCATGCAAAGTTGTAACACACAGCTGCCACACAACAAGCAGAAGTGTACCTCTGAACAATTTTAAAAGCTGTTAGACATGTCCCTCTGCTATACTTGTTTTTCCATGTGTTTGACAGTGCAAAGTGCATTACAGCTTTTAAAGCTATAAAAATGTTTCATAGAATCATAGGAGATACAGACAACGAGACCATGTGACCATTTACAACTTACTAATACCCACCCATAGACCTTAATCTCCTTTTTCAAAATGAGTTAGGCCAGTCATTTGGGAGGGGGATTTGGGAATACCCAACCAGTTGTCTCCTTTTTAAAGGAAGATTGTGTGTCACATTGCTTGATCTGGAGTGGAAGTTTGTTACAGAGAAAAGGTAGTCATCATTTCATGAAGAATTCTCTCCACTCTTATTTATTTGCTGTAAAATGTTCAGATCTCTGGTCCTAGTGTTTGCTGGGCTGTTTGGCTTGTGCAGATATAAGATGTCTTTGGCTGTCAGTTCCCTAATGGCCCAAAAAGCAAAGGCGCAGATCATTGCTTAAGAGTCAGTAGGACAGTGGATACAGGGACACTCCTGTTAGCTCATGTCTTTTAGGCCTGTGATCTGTTTTGTTTGGAGCCTCTGCAATCTCTCCAACTGCCCAATAAATATGTCTAAGATACATCGCAAAGGAGGAAATTAATTCTATGATGGCACTAATCAGTGCAGAATTTAGAAGGGTATGGACTTCTTTGGATGTATTGGAGATACACTTTGTGATCAGTTGGACCAAAAAGATGTCCTAAACACTATTGTAAAATAACCCATGTTCCATAGTCTCTCACAACATCTTTCTTTTCGCATTTGGGGTACTTTCTATCCCATAAGCTAGGTTGAAAGACTGTTTAACAATTGCAACAATATTTTACATTTTATCATTTAGTTTTAGCCCATTTCTGTGCACCAGCTTTAAGATGTCTACATGTCAGAAGGGGATTTGTGGATGACACCCAGTTTACAGTTGTATGCAAATTTGGTTAACTCGAGATCTTCATTTTTAATTGGAGAGCAGAGAAGTATGTGCCAACTACCAGAGGTTCTAGTACAGGTCTCTGAGGGACTCCATTGTTATCTTCATATTCTCCGAGGGCACATCTGCCACCCTCACTGTGTGGGTTCTGTCCCTCAGCCAATTTGCTGTCCACCTAACTATAAAGGGATCAGTTTGGAGTGCATTTAGCTTGTTAATTATATTAGCAGGTGGTATGATATTGAATGCTTTGGAGAAGTCATAATACGCTGTATGGAAAACATGACTGCTTTCCGCGGCTTCTGTTATTATCTCAAAGAAGTTTACCATATTCTTTAGACAGGATCGCCTCTTAACAAAGCCAGTTTTCTGGGGGCCGAGTGTTTTACAATTTTTTTAATAATAGTTTATATTGTCAGTTATGACCTGTTCCATGACCTTGCAGATGAGGCTTGTCAGGCTCTTTAGTTTCTGGGGTCTGTGGTGATGCTGCCCTTGTGTAGTGGAATCAAAACTGTTGTGTGCAATACTGCAGGACAAAACCAGTGGCAAAGCTAAGATAGAATAGTTGTATTAGTGGGCCCAACAGCTCATGTTTAGTATTGTTCACTAAGCAACTCTCTATGTTATCGGGTCCCATGGAGGATTTATTTTTTGTTTTGGAAAGTACCTGTAGTAGGTGTTCTTTTGTAAGGATAGGGGGTTTGAGATCCTTTTGGAGTATGTGGGTTTTATATAGTTGTCTCATGGTTGAAATTTATACTGAATTTGTTAGCTAATATGTTTATTATATCCGTTGGATCAAAGTAGAAAATATCCATCTTGAAGAAGCTTGGCGCAATTTGGGTGTTTCCTGATGTAAGTAAACAAGGATTTATAATTATCAATAATTCTTGTCAATGTTCATGGGATGTATTTCTATTTGATATTTTTCATTTCCTATGATTAATTTATTTTTTGTTGATGACCTTGATTTGCTGTATATTCTATGAAGCTTTATTTTCTTTTATTGTATTGTTTATTTATGCATTGGACCACCAGGCTAGTTTGCTTTTGGACTTCCCATTTTGTTTAGTTCTGGTAGGGACTGTCAGGTTAATACATTTATCTAGGTGAGTGTAGAATTTATTTGCATAACTACTAGCCATATAAACACTTGTGGGGGTACAGTTATACTGGAATTTTGAAACTTCAAAGAATTGTATGAAGTTAGCAAGTCTGAAGTCTTTGGACAGTAAAATATTTACATCTGACAGTTTGGGATTTTGAAAGACAAGTTTTCCAATTTGCTGTCAGACAACTGAAAAAGAACATGCCAGTGGGTAGTGTATATAGGTGCTATAGTTGTATGTACCAGATCAAGAATATTTTGTGTTGTAGTGGGTTCTTTGACTGTTTGGTCATGGGAGTTTTTTACAAAATCAAGGAATTTTGGGTCATAACCTACATCTGTGGTGTAGGCATTCTAGTGTATTGATGGATAGTTAAAGACTCCCAGGCATAACAGTGTATTTGTAGTTCAGACAGAATATTTAGGAAATGAACATGGTTTTCTGGTGACATGGGGGGGATGCTGTAACATGTTATGATCTAATAGTTGGCTTTATTTAATCTGATTTGTATCTCAATAAGTTCAGTTTCAGGGTCTGTAGTAATCTGTATCGAGATTGTGTGATGTTTAACAAATAACAATACTCCACTCCAGTTCCCATTAGGTTTAAAGTCATGGTAGGTGCAAAATCCTGGTATAGATGAGTGTTTTCTGCATTTTTAAACCAAGTTACAGTAATAAAACACACACACACACACACACACACACACACACACACACACACACACACACACACACACACACACACACAAGCACAAGCACACAAATATATTTCAGCCCATGGCAGGGTTATCTACATGGTGATATGAACCTTGGCTCTTGACGATTGTCACTGTTGAAGTGACACTCCGACCCCATGTGGGAAATGGAATGACAAAGGGTTGTGGGCAGATGGATAGAGGGATGCACATGAGTGTACTTCAGATGCATTAGGCCCTCAGTCAGGTAATTTGTTTCTTAGACAGCTATTGTTCAGCAGCACTATCTTGATATTGTCTGATTCTTGATTTATTTTATTTTTTGGATTTGGAGATCAGTTAACTAGAGTCTGCCTAAAAGAGGCTCTATGTGGGCAGTAAGGGCTTTAGTTGGTATGCAGAAGACTTGGAATGAAATGTACAAGCCATCCTTGGTAAAGGAAGTAGGGCTGTACAGCAACTCATCCCAAGCTGACACATACTGGATCCCCTCCCCAAATTTCACCATTTATATAGCCAATTTTTGAGACCAATCATATTTTCTTTGTACCTTGGCATTATTCCTGGAGAAGGAAAGATTCTGCTCCACACCAGGATCATTCCTGCATTTGTGACATTCACGAAAAGCTTGGAAATGTCTATCTGCATATCTGTAAGAGTTTTGTGTACCAGATTATTTACGTCCACATGGATACCCACCATGCCATACTCATACTTGTTTGGCTTGAGGGTCTTGGTGCTGTTTGGTGGTGGCTGCTGTTAATGCTGTAGCATAAGACTAGAACATAACTGTACTGACCGGTACTGTCATCTTCCCAGTTTCATATACTTACTGTAGTTTTGTATTTGCTTAAAATTTGTCAAGGGAGCTGCAACTGGCATTTAAGTAAGTAAAACTCCACCAGGGCTCTCATTCTGCATGATTATATTCATTGTTACATCAGTAGCTCAACTCAAACTGTTCTAAAATTGCACCTTGGAACTCCCAGCTCTCTTACCCATTTGGTATATTTTTATTTTTAATTAAAAATACTCTGTTGCGGTATTTGTCATCTTAACAATTAGCAACTTTATGGGGACCCCTTTCAGAATAACATACTTCTCCTTTACTTAGTATAGCCTCCAATGGCAGTGTTTGCAGTGAGCATTCCAGCTCTTATTTTACACAGTCCTTCAGTTTAACATAAATAGAAATGCCCCCTAGCTGGAAATTCATTTTTTAAATGTTGTGACAACATGCCTCTTTCTACAAATATCTAGTTAGCTAACTGACCTCTCTCTTATCGTCTTATTTGAGGTGGTTTGCCCAAAGCAGTCTTACTTTACCATTCATCTCCCACTTGCCTTCCCCTTCTTTATTCACCTGAGCTAAGCTGAAAGAACCTTCTGGAAGAGCCCTCCAGATCATCTGTTCACAGATATTCAGCTTCCATCACTTCCTGTACTGATTATAGTGGCAACTCTTGTGATTTAGCCTGGGCTTCTTTGGCATTTGCAAAAGTCAAGATACTCTACAGCAAAAATAAATAAATAAAATAAAAATAAAAACAAGGTTTCCAATACTGCTGAAGAAGACAATCTTTATTATTTGCTTCTAATTGTGTCCTAAGTTGCAGCTTTTGCTGAAAAGTCACTTCTAACCATAGTTCTCAGCTTATTCTCATATGTCCCTGAATTCTTTGCTTAAGTGTCATGGATAAAACCAGACATAATGGAGGGGAAACAAAGGCTCAAAATTGGGGAAAATTTATAAATCTTAGTTTAATTTGATTAAAAACTTAATAGAACAGGTTCGTCATCAGCATGCATTTTCTAAACAATAAGTAGGACAACTGTAATGTATGGCACTATTGACTGTAGTTGTCAGTGACTTACCAGGAAATTTTAAAGGTTTTATAAGATATGGGGCAAAGGCACAAGGCAAAATCAGGGGTGTTCTACAAAACTAGGGATATTTTAGAAGTCCTGAACATTTCTGATTCATATAGACTATAAAGCCTGCCACTGTAAGTTTCATTCCTGCATACT
The DNA here is from genome assembly GCF_019279795.1 of Protopterus annectens. Classification (NCBI taxonomy): domain Eukaryota; kingdom Metazoa; phylum Chordata; order Ceratodontiformes; family Protopteridae; genus Protopterus; species Protopterus annectens. The sequence goes on from NC_056741.1 coordinate 1,842,650,339, forward strand.
TTACCTGCCACAGTACCTGCTGTGTTTCATATGTAGCTAAATGTACCGAAATCACTGTACTTTTTACCCTCTAAGATACCAGTCTTAGCATCTTATTCACCTTCTGAGTCCCCAGTGAGGATTTTGCAATCCCTGTCCATTCCATCACCTTGGTTTTTATAAAAGCCCCAAATCTGAGTGGCCCTTTCCTTCTAATGCTTTAGTCACATATTATTTCACCTATGTCCTGTCTTCCATTGCAGCCAAGTTTTGCTGCACATATTCCAATTAGTCATCAAAATTATCCATTTTATGCCAGACTTCCACCACTTGCGGCTGAATATGTGTCATGGTGAATTATTGATCCAGTAAAAACTCAGTATTGTTAACTATAGTCTTAGGTGGTTACTAGGCTGTCAGCCCAAGAACCATTTTAAGCCTAACCAAGTTTACTCCAAATTTAACAAAATATTACTAATATATGTCAATACAGTTATGATATAGGCTTGTGCACATCAAGCATTCACAGGCTGCCCCTGTCAATTAGGGACATAGGTTTCAAACCAGGGATAGGTTTGCAAGTTTCCATCTACTGGTCCAAGTTACCTTTGACTAGGGTTAGGGATGAGCTTCGTTTCACAAGGAAGGGAAGTCTGTTCCAGAGAAGGGGTCATCTTTGAGGTGCATACCTGTCCCTCCAACATGTCCTGTTTATGTCGCAGATGAGGTTTAAGTCCTTAGATTGTAAATTTCTGATGCTGTTTCTTTTATGGATGTATGACAGGATCCGCTAGTGTGATATCAGAGGTTGCCTTGTAGGCTAGGCATAGATCATTCCACAGCAGTCTTTAGGAGAACGAGTACAGGGATAGGGCTTTGAGATGGTCTGCATAGAACTTGCTGTTTACTCCATGTATTCTTTTTGGGAGTAACCTCTGTGGTCTCTCAAACCTTTGCAAGTGCCAGGTCAGGTACATGCCAAAGGGTAGGTTTTACTTGACTGGACTGATGATAGCCAAGTAGAGTGAAGCAGTGTCCTTGGACCTGGATGCTATGCCTTTACTTATAAGACATGCAGCACACAATGATTTTCTCACCACAGTGTACACGTGATTGTCAAAGGTCAGATTACTGTCAACATATGTTTCCAGATCCCTGAAAACTGATCATACTTTTAGGGGCATATTATCAATGAGATAATTTTCATGGGTGGGCATCTCACCAAAGGATACTATTATGTATTTTTTTTTCACATTGAGTTTTAGTCTATGGCTCTGGCACCAATTGTTTTACTGCATCAGGCCCTGTTACAGAGTATCCGTGTCTTTAGGTTATTCAGTGACCAGATCTAGTTTGTACTTGTCTGAATAGTTTATTAGAAGGAGACCCTTGATGTTTACATTGACTTTAGAAAAGTAGATGCCAAAAAGGATAAGCCCTAGCACTGATACCTGTGGGACTCCACTAGTGACTGTCCTCTTTGTGGAGGTGGATTCCCCCATCCTAACTTCTTACTTCCTATCAGTGAGCCAACTAGTAATCCATCAGGTGAAATATAGGTTTATGCCTAATTTTATAAGTTTATTACATTGCCTGAGTGAGGCATTGAATCTCCTAATATATCAGTCTAAAAGACCAAATATGTGCCGTAGTCCAAACTTCACGTTTTACAAGGTTTTTGTTATCTCCTTAATGTTCAAACTAATTATCCTTTTACTTCCCATGGGACACAGCTGTGAAGGTCTGACATCATCTTCATTACTGACTGCACACATTTCTTCTTCCATCATCACTTCTCTGTAAGTTTTACTGATTTGGTGACCATTGCTAATGCTAGATATTGGATTGATCACTGAAAAAGATGAACTAGGGGAGACCTGCACCCTTGTGAAGTACCCCAAGGAGAATCCTTTCAATCACCCTGTTTCTAACAGTAAAATATCTTGTTGATCCCTCAAACTATCAAAATCTCAGGTGCAATCAGAAGGTGCTCCCCTTTTCTCACAGCCTATACCCTTGAAGCCCAATCCGACACAATCAAGCTATGGCAAATATCAGTTTCATCATGTGATGAATAAATAATTGATAAACTTCCATATCAAATGTTCTTTTTCAAACACCTTTATTGAATTATCAGTTGTGATACAGACACATTTACATTCATATAAAAGTAATCCAACTATAATTAACATAACAAGCATTATACTTCATATATATTGCTATATATCATATAACCTACGCACAAATGTTCTTGACAGCATATACGTTCCACCAGACTAGTGTAATTAACAAAATAACTATCTTTTTTTACAGCTGTGGGGGAGGATGTGATTCATGAAGATTATTTTGCAGGTCACCTTGTGTTGAAAAAATATTGCTAGCTTTGCAGTAGTCAGTCATCATCTTTCCACTGTGTCTTTTGGCTTATCTGTTGCAAACTGCAAATATCCATCCGATACAACAGTTCTGAAGTATGAATTGACTGTAGTTAGGATAGCAGTTCTTTTACTGGTCCCTAAGATTTTGAATGTGATTGCAGAGCTATTGTCCTTTAACTGTCTTGGTTCTAGAAACAACCATGCAAACAAGAATACCTTTTTTCTGTGGATTCATTTTTTTTCCTGTATTTCCATAGCAGAAACAAAGTGAATGCCAGCATGTGGTCGGAGTGCACAGAGAAATGTAAAAGTGAAACGTATGTTCATTGAAAATGCAAAGCATAAAAGCAGTCATAATCTTAAATTATCTTTAAAAATTCTAATGAAGAGAAAACCACTTTTGCGTTTTATTCTCATTTACATAATTTAAGATGACCCTTGTCTGAAAATTTAGTCTCATACTGTTTTCTATTTTCAGACAAAATCCTTTGTATACAGGAATCAGAATTGTATTCTTCCCTACCCTGCAGTGGTATTGTGTTTACGCTTCTTCCCATGTACAGACAAATAGTAATTTTGTTTAGATTTTTTAAATATCGCCTTATATTTTATAAAAAAAATTCTGTATTTATTACGTTTTTTTTGTTATTTTTAATTATACATGTTTTTTGATTTCTTATTTATGCAACTTTACAGGGAAGAGCTACAAAAGATTCAGTGTCCAAGTATAGAAATTAATATTTACGTAGTAAGCTGTGAATATAGAAGTGAACAAGTAGATCCAGGTTTCAGTCCCACATTCTCTCTATTTCCACTTTGCTTGATTGTAAAAATGTGTTCTGTTTCATATTGATTTAATTAATTAATCTCCCTAGTGTTTTCAAGATTACTTCATTAATTAATCTCCCTAGTGTTCTTGAATGGTATGGAAAACAGACATTTTTACCTGTTTGGTCCTTATACATTTTTACCAAAGTAATTAACTTGAGTGAACAGGTTCATGTTTGCATTGATGTCTATGCTTTTCACCCCATTTATTTTAGTATTAATATGGTGTCATCCCAGTTGTCCACTGAGCTAGTGTCCACTTCCATTGGAGGCTGGGGGAAGAAATGCACATTTGCTTAACTGACTTCTGGTGTTTTCTGGGTTTTCTGGAGCCGCAAACTGAAAAATTCTGAATATTTAGCACCTTTTATGCTGTGTATCATGATGCAATTTGTATGCATCTTGTAATTGAGATTGCACAGGTGAGGAGCTGGGTTCTGTTCCTGCACTTGCCCATTTCATGTTTCTCATTCTAATACAGTGCCATGTGGTACTGGAACATGCTGGTATCACCAGGTACATTGTGTTCTGATCAGGATTTATGCATACTCTTTCTTGGGAACATAGGTGCTTTATTGTATGGAGGTAGCTTTACCAGTATTCTGCCTTGTCTGTTTGCTGTCATGATTTAAAACCTAAGGATCTGAACTGTTTCTGTCAGTGGTGATATAGCATCTTCTTGTAGTTTTTTTCTATATGTTTAGAAAGATGTAAGCTTAAGCTTTGTTTTGCAGTTTTGACTAATTATCTCAATAAAATAAGTTAGTGATTCTATTTTGGGGCTAATTTGCATTTCTAGTTGCTACTTTGAGTATTTTTATAGTGTTTTTTCTCACTTGATATAAATTTAATCTAAATGAATGCCAGTTAAATTTTGGTAAGCGGTTTGCGTGAATATATTTCAGTACCTTAAAATGAGAAGAGAAGAGTACATTTTCCGTAATGTGGATACCTGAGTTAGTTGCTTGCATCCCCGCAGTGTAGAAGCAATGCAGGTGGTCATATTTGTTGGAAATGCATTTTGCAATAATCTAGGGAACTCCATGACCTGATAATGTCCCTAGTGCTGATAATAAAAGTGTAGGTCACCATAACAACTGCAGCAGTAACCATAGTAACTGGCAAGTACAGTTCTGTACTAGTCTTTGATAAGAACAGTTTTAATCCTTTAAAATTCTTGCATTTTCCAGATTTTCTTCTGTTTTATTCCACACATCAGCCACTCTTCTCAGCTTCTAATACACACTCACTTCTACATCACAACTTTAACCTCTATCTATACATTCGTAATTGTCAAGTAAATTGTGTGTGTGTGTGTGTGTGTGTATGTGTGTCTGTATACATATATGTATGTATGTGCACACACTTACACACAAATGTATATGTATATATATATATATATATATATATATATATATATATATATATATATATATGTATATATGTGTGTGTGTGTGTGTGTGTGTGTGTGTTTGTGTGTAGTCTGCAATATGACTGAACATTCTTAATGTCATGGTTAAAAAACAGCATTAAAAACTTTGAACAGACAGAAAATCAAATGCCCAAATACTGAATAAAAAGATCGAGAAAGGAATAATATTTCTTCTCCCAATTTTTACATTAAACCCCCCCATAACACTAGCCTCAAATTCATCTGAATAGCAGAATTGTTATGGGAAGGTTTTTATCAAGTTATAGTGTAGGGTTAGGGTTAGCACACATTAATAAGGTGGGCAGGTGTCCTGTTTATCTATTTCAAAAGCAAAAGTCCTCACTTCCTCTTCCTGTTCTGTGGTTCCCACACCATTTCTTTTAAAACAGGTACATCTCTTGCAACTCCTTCTGTTTAGTGGGCCAGATCTGTGAAACAGCAGAGGTGTAGGAGTAAGACACCAGCAGCAGGGATAGTACGATCAGCGAGTGGCAGTGCAGTGATCAGCCTGATGGGATTGGCATCCCTCTTCACAATCAAGGGAAATACTAACTACTCAATTCTGTAATGATAAATATTCTAAATACTTGATTTTTGCAGCTTTGGAATGATAATGTTAAAAAGAACCACCTGAAAATAAAAACATACTGACTACATATAAACAAGTTGTGCTAACTTTATTAGGTAAGTGCTTTTATCTTGTTCAGGTAAAATATGGTGTTGTAAAACTCTATGGGCTATTTGTTCTTCTTGGGGTGAGACATAAGTGGCAGAGATGGTACTATCCTCCATTATGGGAGCAGGGGTGATTTTCTCCTTTTAACCACTAACCTCATTGTGTGCACCCATAGCATTTTACACAATCACTTGTTTCCACAGGTGGTGTAACCCTTCAGAAGACCTTGTTGTCTTTGAAGCAAATACTCATGTAGGATCTCTGGTCTCTACTGGAGATTCTGCCATTGGAAGTACTCCCTGGACATGGTTCCCCATAACACTGGATGTTCTACCATGGGAGGTATACCCTAGACATGTCCCCCCCCAATACAGGAGATGAAGCATTGGTCATCATTGCTGTCTTTCCACTGGCAAAGTCCTCCAATGCCCAGGCTATTAATGAAACCTGGATTATCTGGGTTGTAGGCTTATCCCAGTATGCCACTAGAGATATCGGATGGGGGAGTGGAACAGATTGGAGGTGGGAGGAAAGGTATGTGGTGATAGCCAAAACACCTAGATTAGACTCTTGAAGTAAGATGAGAGGACCTTGGCAGCAGCAGTGCTTCTGATCTGCTTCTACTTTACTGGACCCTGCTTGGAGACTAATGGGGGGGGGGGGCATTAGGCTATTTGTAGTCCAGAAAACCACAAGAAGGATATACTGGATGGAGTAGAAAAGGTATGAGTAGGGATTAGAGGAACAGGTGCTTTTCCTACTAGAGACTAATAGAAACAGAGACTATAATCTAGGTGTACAAGATCATATCTGGGAGATGTGAAGTGATCACCCTGAACAGGAAGGCTGGGTCAAGATGACACAGGTAACAGACAAAGGATAACAGATGCTCCCTGGGTCTGAATTTAATAAAGTTTCTCTTCGTAGTGAGGGTTCTGGTCTTATGAAATAGATTGCAAGAATATTTATTTTTAATTATTTTATTGGCATTTGTTTACCGGGAAAGTCCACTGGGCCAAAGTAAGACCATTTTCAGGGGAGGCCCAGGGCGAAAAGCTCCATGGTTACAATAAGACTTAAATAGCTTCATAGGTTCATCGGTAGGCTATCGGCCCTGGGGCCTATACAAGCCCAGACAAAAAGGTACCCTGGCTTTTGCCACCCAAGAAAATTGTTTCCCTATGCCACTGTTGAGCAGAGCCATAGAGGTGATCCCTGGGGTGAATTTCCTATTTCCCATCCAATCATCAAGATTTTTCTTGAAGAGTGCTAATGAGGAGCTTTGTTTGATATAGGTAGGTAGTTTATTCCAGAGTATGGGAAGTCTCTAGGACAGGAATCTATCCCTTCTGCATGTTCTGTTTATTGTGGTGACAAGGTTTAGGTCCCTAGAGCGTGTAGCTTGGAGGGATTGGGATTTCTTTAAGTGGAGCATGTCCAACAGCTCTGGGTTTGACATAGCTTTGTATGTTAGGCAGAGATCACCTCTGAGTAGGCGATATGCGATGGAGTAAAGCTGGAGTTTGTTTGAGACGGTCTGCGTAGGGCATCTGTTTGAGGCCTGTAATCCTCTTTGTGAGGTATTTCTGCGGCCTTTCCAGTTGTTGTAGATGTCTTGTTAGGTACATACCAAAAGGGGCATTGTACTCTATAATGGGTCTAATGAGTGATGAGTAGAGGGGAACAACGACCTCTTTTTTTCTGGATGAAAAACGTTTTGTGATAAGGTGTGCCACGTAGAAGGATTTCCTGACTACTGTGGTGATGTGATTATCAAAGGAGGGACTACTGTCCATCTGTGTCCCAAGGTCTCTTATCACACTTTCAGTGTTAAGTATACTACCGCCTATGTTGTAGTTCATGGGTACAGAGTTTATACCTAAGGGGATGACAGTGCACTTTTTGGCATTGAGCTTGAGGCCATGGCTTTGACACCAGGCATCTGTCTCAGTGAGGCCCTTTTGTAGGATGTCCACATCGTTAGAAGTTTTGATTATGGCTCCTAGTTTGCAGTCATCTGCGAACTTCGTTAGCCAAAGACCTTCTGTGTTAGCCTGTACTTCAGAGAAGTAGATACCAAACAAGGGAGGACCCAGGACTGAAGCCTGTGGTACTCCACTTGTCACTGGTCTGAAGTCGTATTTGGAGTTTGCTACTTTCACAGTGTGGGTTATGTCAGTGAGCCAGTTGGCAACCCATCTTGTGACATAGGGATTTATACCTAGGTTAGTGAGTTTATCTATAATTCCAGAGTGGGGGATGGTGTCAAAAGCCTTGGCAAGATCTAGATAGGTTGTGTGAACCACCTTACCCTTGTCTACGGCTTTGGTGACTGCTTCAAAGTAGTCTATCAGGTTCAGGAGACGTGATCTGCCTTTTACAAACCTGAACTGAGTGGGGTCCAGAGTTTGGAGATTAGCAATGTCTTTGTTTATAAGTTCCATGATGCCTTGCAGACCAGGCTCATCAGGCTAATGGGGCGGTAGTTCCTGGGGTCTGTGGTGGCTCCCCCCTTGTGGAGTGGGATAATCGTCACTGTGCGCCATTCAGCAGGCACAAAGCCTGAGGTGAGGCTGTGATTGAACATGGTACTTAGGTGGGGTGCCAGTTCGTTCTGTAGTTCATGTAGAACGCAGCCTGGGATGTTGTCTGGTCCCATGGATGCTGTGTTTTTGGCTTTGGAGAGTGTGTTTTTTACCAGTGTAGCCATGATTACAGGAACTTTGCATTCTTCCGGTATAGAGATGGGCTCTTTAGGGGGTGAGAGAGGGGGTAAAATTAGCACTGAACCTGTCTGCCAGGATGTTGGCAGTATCAATTGGTTCTGTATATTTAGTGCCATTGTGCTGTAACTCAGAGCAGATCTGAATGTTGCCATTGAGATTCTTGACATAGCTATAGAATGCTTTGTGGTTGTCTTTAGAATCAGTGGAGATTTTGTTTTCATAACTAGTTTTGGAGGATTTTATCAGGGATCACAGCTTCTTACTGAGGCTGACCAGGGAGCTCCTCCACTCATGGGATTTTACTCTCTTTTGCAACAATTTCTTCCTTCTGTTGTACAGTTTGCTTATGGCAGGGGACCACCAGATTGGCTTCCTTTTTTTGGAGGATAGAGTCTTGGTTCTGTTTGGGATAGCATGGTCCATGCACTCATGTAAGTGCTTATAAAGTGCAATTGTATAGGATTCAGTAGTTGTAACTGTATTGTCCATCTGCATGGGTGTCATGAAGTTCACCACTTCTGTCTTAAGAAGCATGAAGTTGGCTTTGGAGGAATTGTTTACCATGGTTTCCTTAATGGGGGGGGGGGCAGGATGTGGATATCTAGGGTAATTAACTTATGGTCGGATCGGACCAATGAGGCATTGACTTCAGTTGTGGAACACCGGTCACTCATGTTGGTAATGACTAGGTCTAGGATATTGTTGCCCCTGGTGAGGGTGTGGATAAGTTGATCCAGGGCATTGGAGTTTATGAATTCCAGAAAACGTTGAGGGAAGGAGTTGGTACATGAGTAGTTTTCCCAGTTAATGGTGGGGTAGTTGAAATTGCCCATTATTAGGGTGTTTGGTTGAACCCTAATATTTTCCAGTATATCAAGAAAAGAGGAGTGGGAATCCTGGGGCATGGTGGGTGATCTGTAGCAAGCTACAATTTGGATTGCAGTTTTGCCCAGAGTTAGTTGCACTTGGATAACCTTGGCTGCATTATGCTGAGCAACTAGCCTGGAGGTGTGGATATCCTTCATGAATATGGGCACACCTCCGCCTTTGGTGTTCCGGTCCAGGTTACATGGCCGAAAAGTGTGGTATAAGTCACAGCCTGGTAGTGCAGGGGTGCTCTCTGGAGCCTTGAATCAGGTCTCAGTCACTGCACAGATATCGATGTTCTCCATTTTAAGGAGTG